>NW_017971481.1:79521-321194 GCF_001883845.1 Diplodia corticola
TCAAATCCCCCCTCCCTCCCTCGCCACCACAACCCTCGACCCCGGCTCCCTCCTCATCATCGTATACTCACACACCCAAACCCCCCTCCCATCCGACGCCACCACCGCATCACCCGTCACATCACCCGCCGCCCGCGCCTCATCCCGCACCTCCTCGACGCCCCCAGCCCCGTGCCGCTCGTACAGCCGCCGCCCCGCCGCCGTCGCCTCCACCCACAGCGGCACGAGCAGCCCGTCTGCCAGCGCCGCGCCCCAGCGCATCTGCAGCGAGCCCGCCCCGCGGCGCTGGTGGGCGGGGTGGGTGAAGAGGAGGGCGAGGACTGTTTTTTCGTTAGTTTTATTGTTATTGTTGTTGTTATTGGTGTTCGGGGGGTTGAGGGTGGTGGTTGGTGGTTGGTGGGGGAGGGGAGGGGAGGGGAGAGGGATGGGGTTGGTGGTTTGAGGGTGCTGCTACTTACGGACGTGCGGCTCGCCGTACATGTGGCGCGCGCGCCGGGCGAGGAAGGAGGACATGAGGGCTTCGCCCATGGCGCGGTCCGTGGGGCCGGATGAGGAGAGGAAGGGGAGGGTGACGGACGCGGCGGCGGCGGAGGGGGTGAGGGCCGGGTTGGGGGTCCAGTGGGGGTATATCTGTTTGGGTGGTTGGCCGCTGCGGTTAGCAAAGCTGGTTCGGTGGGTGGGTGGGTGGGTTGTGTGGTTCGTTTGTTTCTTTCTTGCTTCTGTTTTTGTTTTTGTATGTGCGTGGCGTTCTTTTGGGATGGGGTTTGATATCGTTTTCGGCTTCTCGGTGTGCTCTTGTGAACGGGAAAGGAGGTGTATATATTCAGGGAAGGACCACAAAATGGGACTGACCATCCACCAACTCCCACCCACGATCCGGCCCGTCTCTTTCTCCTCGACCTTGAGCCAGACATTGTGGTTTCCCTCACGCATCCATTCCGCGATACGGGTTTTAGTGCTTGCTCGGTGGGCTGGATTGTCGTGGCCGAAGAACATGGTGCGGATGTCGTTGCCCTCGAACGCGGCATATATTGGGTCGAGGAACGCATCGATGTCTGCCTCGGTGGCGCGGGAGAGCTGGAGAGTTGGTGCCATTGTATTGAAGAATGTTTTTTTGTTTTTGTTTTTAGGAAAGGTGGTTGGTAGGGTGTTCTCTGCTCTTTTTTCTGCGGCGTAGTCCCCAATTCTCACGTCTATGTGCTGTACGGTTCTCCGGCGGGACAACAAGGTCGGTCTTTTGGATCGGAAAAATGACGCTACCCCAACTCAGACCCCGCACATAGAGCAGAACAGAGGATGTACAAGTCACAAGATGTGGTTGCTTTAGATGAAATATCTCGTATCATACGAAAACAAGGGTCCTTGCAGAAAACGGCGTCCCGTGTCGTTGGGCACAAAGGATCTGCTACCTCGTGCACTGTGGAGAAATAGCGGAGAGTATGCCGCCCTGAAGCGACTCGACCGAGGCCGGGGCCGAGTCGAGCGGCATTTTCTGTTTCGCCTGACGGCAGGTTCGGAACGATTCCAAGTGTATGTATATACGCCAAGTGTTTTAGACGACACGGTGTGGATCGAAGCAACGTGCTGAATGAGCAAAACTCCCAAAGCCAAGGTACGTTGTATTTAGATAGCTACCTAGGTGAGTGTAAAAAGTGCTCGCTCCAGGCGGTGAGCCATGACTTAGCCCTCGTCAAAAACTGTCGGAATAAAGTTTGCCATTACCTCATCGCGCCCAATGGCATGTCCAGGAAGAAAGCTATTGCATAGGACCCTTCTTCACTGCTGTGCCACATCACTGCCAACGCATTGGCTGACACAGGCTTTGAGCGGGATGCAGAGGTGGTCTGAGCGAGGAGACAGGGTCCACTACGCTGAACACCATTGTCCTCGATCGCACCGGATGCTGTTTGAAAACAGGCCTGATGCCTTTCGTAAAGTGTCGGTATGGAGCGAAAGAAAGTCATATCGTTGATGTTGGGCTTACTGTAAGCCGTACTATTTGGGTATCTCAGTTCAGCCGTCCGTCCCGGCTCAAGACCGCCGTCCCCGTTTTTCCACCCTCCCATTGGACCCCTGATACCGCCTCCTTGATTCCCAGACGAAACGCACACAAGCCCCTCATCCATCGTCCCCGACAACTTTGGCGTGTCTAAAGTACTTCATGCCCACCCAAGCAACCACGACCCAAACCCACGCCATGACCGCCGTAAGCACCATCAAGGCAGGGTAATAGCCAACGATTGGCAGTGTAGGGTCGTCTTCCAGCTCCGGCGGGGCATACGGCGTCTCGCCGACGTCCCAGGCCCAGCTCCACACCTCGAGGCAGCTGCCCATGCCGATGACGAAGACGATCCAGGTGACAATCAACACGACCCAGCCCCACCACTCGGTCTCGCTGTAGTCCCATTCGTCGACGAGGTCGAAGGTGGTGGTGGCGGGCGGCAGCGACAGCGGCGACGAATGGCGCGTGGTCGAGGAATTGGTCTTGACGGCGGTGCGGCGGCGCTGCTGGAGGAGGCTGCTGCTGCTCAGCGCCTGCATGGGGAAGTAGCTCGGCGACAGGTGGCCATTGTGGCCATTGGCGCCGCTGCCGGGGCCGCCGGGGGACGAGGGGCGGCGGAAGGTGAGCGAGTCGTTGTCGTCGTCGGTGGTGCTGGCGTAGGGGTTCGCGACGGGGCTGGAGACGGGGCTGGAGATGGGCGAGGCCAGCACGGCGGAGCGCGGCGTCGTCGTCGTCTCGTGCAGGGAAGTGGGCTTGGCGGGCGGCATGCCGCTCCAGCCGCTCTCGGACGACGAGGCGGCCGAGGGGTTGGCGTAGGTGAAGGGGCGCGGGGCGAGGGTCGCTGGACGTTGCTCGGGCGAGGTCGGGCTGGTGGCGATGGGGTCCATCTTGTGGAGGGCGGACTCGCTCGAGCGCTGGCGCGTGCCGAGAATGGCAGTCTTGCGCAGGGAGCCGCGCCGTCTCCGGCCGGCGGTGGTGGTGTTGGCGGCGCTCTGTCGCACGGCGTGGGCGAGGGCCATGGACGCGCCGCTGCGCTTCGCTCCCAGGCTCAGCGGACCGTCGTCACGGGCGCGCGGGTCCTCCTTGCCGGCGAGGGCGACATGCGCGGCAGCCGGCAGATCGCCGCCCGGGTTGCGCAGGAATGGCAGCTTCGACAGGATGCTGGCCGACACGCTCCGCTTGTGGGCGCTGGACGGGCGGCGGGCGGGCGAGCGAGGCGGCGGGCTCGGTGCGGCGGGCTCGTCGGCGACGATGGGCTTGCGCTTGTGCTCGTGGTGGAGCGGGCCGCCGGGGGTGGGCGATGCTCCCGCATTGTGGGCCATCTCCCATGCTCTTCTTTCAGGCTCGGCACGCGGCGCGGGGGCGCATGTTGGCAGTGGGCGAGCTCTGGGGGTTGCATTGACTGCTGGGAGAGTCAGAGTGCGGAGATGGCGCGCAGGATGCGGCTGCTTGTCTCTGGGTCAGTTGGGCCTGCCGCGCCGGGGCGGATCGCCGCGCCCGGGGCGACGAGCGGCGAGTCAGGCCCAGGGGTCGAGCCATCTCCAGGTCGAGGTGCTCCTCCACCACCGTCTTCTCCACCACCTACGCCGCCGCCTCACCGCTCTGCTAGTCGTCAATGGCGTCCACCATGCCGATCCCAGTCCCGCCGCGGACGCCCACGCCGCCTCCTGAGGATCCATGCAAGCCCGTTGGCCTGGGACTGCCCGACGCCCAGCTCGAGCGCGATGCACTGTCGCCCATGTCTGCCACTTTCCCGTCGCAGAGCTTCGGTGCTCTGAGTCCGTCGTCGGCCAACCTCAGCCCGCGCACCCCCGCCTCTGCATACTACACGCCGCAGATGACGGCCGCCTCGGAAGCGTCGACGCCGCAGACGGCGCCGTCGGATACGCCCAAGAACCCGTTCAACTTCCAGCCGCAGCAGTATGTCGTGGGAAAGCCGTCCCCGAAGCCGTCGGTATGTCGAAGCAGCCAAGCTGCCGTTGGACGGGCTAACGCGCTCCGCAGGACATTGGCCGCCGTCGTGGCCACAAGTACAAGCACAGCAGCGTCTCGCACCAGATCTTCCTCGAGCCCGCGCCCCGCGCCCCTCTACAAGTCCCCGCATCGCTACCGCTGCCCAATTGGTCCGAGATCCGAAGCAGCATGACGCCGGAGCAAAAGATGCGCGCCGTGTGGTGCGTCTGCCACTTGCTGGTTGGCGGTTACGTCAAATATAGCGCGCAGGGTTCAACCGCCATGACGGCCCTGTCGCATCTCATGTTCTACGATTTCGTTGGCGCAACCGTGTGCTGCATCGCCGACATTGGGAGCAACTTTGAGTGCTGGAGACGGACAAGTCTGAAACGACCGTTTGGGTATGCATGGCCATGTGCCCCGGTTGGGTCGGTGTGGCTGACGTTGTGCGTGTAGATTTGAGCGTTTTGAAGTGCTGACCGGCCTTGCCATGGCCGTGATACTTATTTTTACAGGCTTCGATCTGGTCAGCCACAATCTGCAGCACGCGCTGGAGAACAGCGGTGGGCATGAGGCGCATCACCCGCACGTCCACGAGCGTGTGTCGGCAGGCAGCGTGGATACGGCGGCGCTGGCGGCCATCGTTGCCACGCTGATCTCGGCCATTGGGCTGAAGAACCACGAGCGCATCAGCAAGGTGATGCGCTTCGCCTACCTAGAGTCGCTCCCGTCGGTGCTCAGTAACCCGTCGCATTTCCTCACCTTGTCGTGCTCTAGCTTGCTTTTGCTGCTGCCCCTCCTGTCGATTGACATGTACATCTGGCTGGACCGGTCCATCACCGCCTTCATTGCCATTTCCATGATGCTGTTGGGCTGGCGCCTCGGCTGGTCCCTGGGCCGCATATTGATGATGTCCTACTCCGGGCCGGGGCTGGAGAGCCTGCTGCGGGTCATCGAAGCCGATCCCGCAGTGTCGTCGGTCGAGGAAGCGAAGGTGTGGCAGGTGCACTATGGGCTGTGCCAGGCCAACTTCAAGCTGCGCGTACGCAGCCTCGACGACATGGCCAAGCTGCGGGACCGCATCCAGAGCCTCGTGCGCAACAAGCTCGCCGGCGGCTACGGCCGTGGAGGCGAGAAGTGGGAGGTTAGCACGCAGCTCACCCTGGACAAGGATTGAAGCGGCGTTGTGTTGTTATGCGATAAATGTATCATCCATGTTGAGTACACACGAGGCCACCCCAGGCTAAGGCTGAAACGCGGCAGCCCACATCCGGCTTGCCGTGTCCCCAGATTCTCCGCATCGTAAGCGCGAGCAACCTGACCCTGTGCGTGCTTGTTCCTGCCCCTGCCACCATCGTCACTCACGACAGACCCCTCCCTTCCCGCTTCCTTGGCATCTCTACTGCCAATCAACATCGCGCGCCTGCCCGCCCGCTTACGTACTCTCGCGGCCGCGCGGAAGCGTGCAGTCTGCTTTCTAGCCACCTTCGAAAGCCAAGATGATACTTGTGTGCTTGGCCGGGCGTAGTCGTGGCGCCAACCACTCACGGAACATCCGATACACCCGCGATGGTGTGGCTCTCACTTCACCCTCCCAGCTGGACCAGTCCAAGCCGTCATGACACCAAGAGCCTTTAGCTGATGGCCATGCGTCGACGAGCAGAAACGCGGGCTGGGCATCGAACGGTATTGCCTATGCCCAGCCATTTGCTGCTTGCCAATGGCGAGCGCTGTTGGTCAGTCGACCCAGACACGTTGCGTTATGATGCCGCCAAATGGCGGAGGATTACGACGGCCTTCGGGACGAGGTCACCTCTTTGTTTCCTTGGTCGATTTGCCCTTTCCAAGTTTAACTCCATGAAGGTGGAGTCGTAAGCCTGGAGTGTCGGCCCTTAAATAGCTGGGCATCCACTCGACCCGTCCTCTGCCCGTCCACAGCATTTGAACCATCACTTCTCGGATTGAAGATGCTCAGGCACATGGCCCTTGCGGCATTGGCCTCTACGGCCTTTGCCCAGACGACGCAAGATCTCAATGCCACGCTCAGCGGTATTCCCGAGCTGTCCAACCTGACGACGTACTTGGGCGCGCTCCCAGACGTCTTGAGCTCGCTATCGGGCGCCAGCAATATCACCATTCTGGCTCCGAACAACGATGCCTTCGACCAATTGATGAACACCTCCCTCGGCGCGGCGTTGACGCAGGACCCCGGCCTGATCCAGGCTGTACTCACCTACCACGTACTTGACGGCACGTACAGTTCCAGCCAGATCACTGAGGATAGTCGATTCATCCCCACGCTTCTGACGGACACTGCGTATGCCAATGTCACCGGCGGTCAGCGGGTTGAGGTCGAGGAAGAGGACGACAATGTTGTCTTCTACTCGGGTCTGCGGCAGAACGCGACTGTAACACGGGCTGTACGTGCTTCCCCCTCCTCTTTTTCTCCAAATCGTGGGTTACGAAGACGTCAGCCTTTTCAATGGCAAGAATTTCCCACTCCCTATATCTTTCCATCGCCTTCTCTACCCATACTTTCCACCCACAAACCCAGAAACTAACGGACCCCCCAACGCCAGAACGTAAACTTCACCGGCGGTACCATCCACATCATCGACAGCCTCCTCACACTGCCCGCAAACGTCAGCTCCACGGCGCTGGCGGCCAACCTCACGGCCTTCGTGGGCGCGCTGACCAACGCCAGCCTGGTCGACACAGTCGACACGACGCCCGACGTGACCGTCTTCGCGCCCGTCAACCAGGCCTTCGCGGCCATCGGCCCCGTGCTGGCCAACGCGTCGACGGACGATCTGGCCAACGTGCTCAGCTACCACGTCGTCAGCGGCACCGTCGCGTATCCGGACGTGATCCGGTCGGAAACTAACGGCAGCAACCAGACGGGCGGCGGCGCTGTCCTCACGGCGCTCAACGGCGCCGAGCTGACCGTCCGCGTGCTGGACGACGGCGACGTCTTCGTCAACGGCGCGAGGGTGGTTGTTGCGGATTTGCTGGTGGCGAATGGCGTGGTGCATGTTGTTGACAAGTAAGCCTGCAGTCTCTTCTCTCCTCTCGCTTCTCGCTTCTCGCTTCTCACTTCTCACTTCTCTCTTCTCCCTTCTCTCTTCTCTCTTCTCTCTTCTCTCTTCTCTCTTCTCTCTTCTCCCTTCTCCCTTCTCCCTTCTCCCTTCTCCCTTCTCCCTTCTCCCTTGCACCATTGCTCCATTGCCCCCCCCTATTTCTCTTCCCTACAATCACCACCACCACAACCACAACAACAACAACCACTAACACCAACCCACCCCCACCCCCAGCGTCCTCAACCCCTCCAACTCCACCGCCACACCACCATCCAGCAACGACAACGACAACGACGACGACGACGACGACGACGACGACGACGACGACGACGACAGCGGAGCCGTCCAATTCTCCGCCTCTGCAACCGCCACCGACGCCGCCGTCCCGTTCACGTCTGACGCGCCCACGCCGACTACGACCATCGACGCTGTTGCTACTGCTGCTACTACTGCTGCTACTACCAGTGGTGATGGATCGGGTGGTGCTGACAGTACTACCGGGGCGAGTGCGAGCGCGACTGGTGCGGCAGGTACTGTCGGTGTGGGTGCGGTGGCGGTCGGATTGGGATTGGGGCTGGGTGGGGTTTTTGTGGTGGTTTTGTGAGGGGTGGTGGAGTAGTTTTGGGAGGGAAGGGGTCGATTGGGTGAGGGGGTCGGAGAGAGGATGGAGGAGAAACGGAGCGGAGCGGAGCGGAGCAGGGGTCTTGGGCTTTGATGTATGCATGTATGCTTCCTGGTTCTGTGATGCGATGGGATGGGATGGAACGTGTTTGGTCGTATAGTTCGTTGCGTTTTGCTTGTTTCCGTATTTTCAAGCTAACCACGTTTTCATGTACAAGGTAGTGTTGTGCCGGCAATACATGTCTGGCTCCGACGTTTGTGCAACATGCTGGGCTACTACGGCTTGTGTTGCCCTTTTTAAGGTTTCTTGCCTTGCGTGTAGTGAGTGACGACCGTTTTGCCCTAGTTCGACGTGGCAAGCAATGGGAAACAATGAATATATAGCACCGTCTCTAGACCACGAAGACCAAGACCGGGTTGTTGGTCCAGCGATAATACAGTGGTCATGCTCTAAGCCGTCTATAAAAATCTCGCTCCTACCATGCGGTCGTTCTTTTTTCAAAAAGCACATCGTTCATCAGTTCATGTGTCACGCATGTTTTCCCACCTCCTGCATCAACCGCTACTTCTGAACAGACAAGCTATTCTCCGTAAGCGTGGACCGCTTCTCCCCATCACTCTCCGCATTTATTCTCACGATGCCATCATCATCGTCGACGCCACCGTTTCCTCCGTCTCTTGACCAGGCCCTCCCCGTTCGATCTCCTCCCACTTCAATCTCTTCCAACACCCTCTCCTCACCCCCCTTCTCCTCATCATCATCATCACCACCCCCAGGGCTCCTCCCTGTCACGCCCCCGCTCCCTTGCTGCTGCACCTCCCCCCCCTCCTCCTTCGGCCGCCTGAGCGCCCACCCCCCACCCCACCCCACCCACCCCGTCTCCCACGGGCCCCTGACGGCACAAAAGCACAAGCTGACGCCTACCAAGCCCACGCTCACGCTCCCGCTCGCGACCCAACCGTGCCTCTGATAGACGGCGCTGCCCACGGCGGTGCCCATCAGCTGGCCGCAGAAAGTGAAGACCATGAAGACGGTGTTGACCCTGTTGCGGGCGTGCGGGGCGATGGCGTAGATGGCCTTGCGGTTGGCGACCTGGGCGCTCTGGAAGCCGAGGTCGAACAGGAAGGCCTGCAGGACGGGGGCGGCGAGGGTGTGGGTGCCGGCGTAGGTGCCGATGAGGATGCCGGCGAGGGCGAGGAGCTCGCCGAGGAGGACGGCGAGCCAGGGGACGAAGGCGTCGGTGATGAGGCGGGCGTAGAGCGGCCCGAAGAGCATGGCGCCGATGCCGATGAGGGCGAAGAGGCCGATGGAGAGCGGGGAGAGGTGGTAGGGGGCGCCGGCGAGGAGGAAGGTGAGGGTGGTCCAGAAGACGGTGAAGGTGGCCGAGGTGAAGATGGAGATGAGGCAGGCTTGGAGGAGGGCGGGTTCGCGGAAGAGGAGGACGGGGATGGAGCGGAGGAGGGGGAGGTAGGCGAGTTTGGTGTCGCTGCCGGTGGGGTTGGTCGAGGGGTAGTCGGGCATGAAGGCCCAGAGGAGGAGGGAGACGAGGTATTGGAGCCCGAGAGCCATCCAATAGACGGAGCGCCAGCTGGCGTACTGGGTGATGGTGCCGGAGAGGAGGCGGGCGATTAGGATGCCGAGCATCAGGCCGGAGGTGACGATGGAGAGCGAGACGCCCTTCTTGTGGGGTGGTGCTAGCTCGCCGACGAGGGGGAGCATGAGCTGCGGGGTTACGGTGGTGGCGCCGACGACGAAAGAGAGCACGGAGAAGACGGTGAGGGAATGTGTCACGCATAAGCCGATCCTGGTGGTTGGGCGAGTTAGTGTTTTGGTTTACGTCGGCCAATGGCGGAAGACGGGAGACGACACACCATACGGTTGCAGTGAAAAACATCAGTCCGGTCACGAACGGCCGTCTCTTCACCATGTCTGCCATGGGACACAGAAACAGCAGCCCCGCGGCGTAGCCGGCCTGCATTACCGTCGGGATCTGCGCCACGCGTTCGTACGTGACATTGAAGTCATCTGCCAAGATGTTCAAGATGGGATGGTTGTAGTCTGCAAGGAGATGTCAGTTTTTTTTATTTTCCTGATCGGACAGTCTCATGATGGGTACACAAGTTGGCAACGGTAAAGGCTCCGGCAAATGCGAAGAGGAAATTCAACGACATGGAGAAGCCGGGCGGATTGTCAGGATCCCAGCGACAGTTGGGCGGCACCCAGAAGACGATGTCGCAGACACGTCGCCATATCGAGGGCCTGGTCGTGTTCGTGGGGGTAAAAGCTTCATCACGACTCGAGGCTGGGGTTGTTGGGGTGGAGGACTGGCCCTCGGCTTTTGGCGAGTTCTCTTGCGTCATCGAAGGTATGAGACGCGTGCCTGGGAGTGAGACAAGCGTGATGGAAGCAATTTTCGTGGCTTCAGTCTCACGGCATGTTTGAGAGGAGAAGCGCGCAGCGGTTCTGGTGAGGCAGAAAGCACATATCGACCGGCTCCCCTCATGACGAGTCGCGGCTGCAAAGTCCTAAGTCCGGGGGAGAGCGCCATCGGCCATAATGCCGCCTTTCCGGCCAATCAGTAGTGATCAGCGGGCGCTGCAACAGGGGTGCTGGACTCTGGACATCTCTGGGCGGGCATGCAGTGTGGTTTCTCGTGCGGCTGATGAGTGATGCAGCTTTTGCAACAGTCGCGGATCGGCTGCTGTTTTCCCGTGGATTTCTGCTGCAGTCCTGGACAGGTTCATCAAGATCGGGTCCCAGGCAGGTAGAGCAGCATAGTGCCCCGACTCATGACCTCGCTAGTCTCCAAGCGGTCAACAGTGAGCCAGGCATCTGCGGTGAAGGTGACAGTGAGTTTGACAGCCATGGCAGACTCGTGGACCCACGTGCAGAAGCTTTGCGGAAATGGTGTGCACCCCACCGACTCGGCCTTCGAGCAATAACCACTACTCGGGGTGCTGCACGGTTGAAGCCGGTGGCGGCGTCTTTTGGCTGTGAGGCTGATGATCTAAGCTGGGCGGGGTGTGAAAGAGAGACGTCATGACACAAGAGCGGACGGGAAAGGCGTTCGGCAGTGGAGCTTCGCACCTGCCACCCGACGATCTCCAGAAACGTATTATTGCTGAGAAAGACTGCTGGTCTGGCCAGCCAAACTCCATCAACACAGAACATGCCACCTCGACGCACCCGTGGCCGCCGCTCCCGTGTCATTCCAACGTCACCGCCCGGTCGGACCCCATCCGTCCTCCTGCATCCCGAATTCGCACCCTCCGATCTTGACATCTGAACAAGGCACCGAAGTCGCCTATCTCCCGATGCGGCCCCGACTCCGCAATCCTTCCCGTTTGGACATGGTTGGCCATTGGGTCCCGCTGCACCTGGCTCGCTCTGCACCGTGCCATGTCTGCACAGCTTCGCTGCTCCGACCAACGGCTGTCTAGTGCATGCTTCTCGGTCCTCTAGTTCCTGTTCGAGCCGGTGGTGAAGTCAGAGCACCACTCACCTTTGCATCCGCAGCGACATGCAATGCCATCATCCTGCAGTAATATCGAGCTGCACTCCGCTCCGCTGCCGCGTGGCACTCGACATGGAAGCTATAAAACCATTCTGCCCCAGCCCGTGGCTGTCGGATACATACCATCACCTCCCGCTCCCACCATGTTCTCCAAGACGGTCCTCCCAGGCGCTGTCCTGGCCTGTCTGGCCGCAGCTGCCCCGGCTCCCAGGCCTGACGTGCCTGGTTACACCGATGCTGATGCTCCGTACGCCACTGACACTCCCGACCCTGTCTCCGACCTGGCCACCTCTTTTGGTCCCGACTCCCAGATCTCGGCCACCTTCACCACCGCCACCTTGATTCCTCCCCGGCGCTCCAGTGTCTTGACTGGCCATACGAGCCATGGCCCTTTCTCTGGCACCCCCACCACTACTGGTGCTGTCATGGCACCCACCACCGAGGCTGCCTCCGTGGCCCCTCTCCCGCCCAACCCCACCGCCACCTACTACAACTCGGATGGAGAGCTCCACGAGCCTGCCCCCGCCCCTTACACCCCCGCCGGCGGTCTTGGTACCAACGGCACCGAGCCGCGGTACATGGTGAACTCGGACTTTGACTACGAGTCCATCCAGCTCGGCTTGTATCAGGAGTGGATCGAGCTTGACCTCTTCAACAACGGTCTGGCCACCTTCTCCGACGAGGACTTCCTCGCCGCCGGCCTGACGGCCGAGGACCGCGCTCTGATCAGTTTCATGGCCCAGCAAGAGACGGGCCACGCCACGCTGCTCTCCAACATGCTGGGCGAGACAGCCGCCCCGCAGTGCACCTACAACTATCCCTACACCACCGTGCGCGAGTACATCGACTTCAACCAGAAGCTGACGCGCTGGGGCGAGTCGGGCGTCTGGGGCTTCATCAACCACCTCGACTCCCGCGAGGTCGGCCAGCTGCTCTCGCAGTCCATCGCAACCGAGGCCCGCCAGCAAATGTCATTCCGCCAGATGCTCGGCCTGCACCCCTACCCGGTGTGGTTCGAGACGGGCATCCCCCAGTCGTGGGCCTGGACCTACCTGGCGCCCTACATATCCTCGTGCCCCGAAAACACCACCCGGCTGGCGTGGCAGAACTTCCCCCCGCTGCGCTTCGTCAACCAGCCCAACCCCAACCGCTTCTCGCCCAACGACACGGCCGACAACGAGGTCGTCGGCCGCCGCGTCGCCGACCCGTCCGACTCGAAGATCCCGTCCGACCAGAGCTGCGTCAACCTCAACGTCACGGGCTACGGCTGCGGGCCCGCCATCGCGCGCAACCGCAGCGAGCCCCTCAGCTTCCCCGGCCGCCAGGTGCGCCTCGCGTGGGACGACGCCGGCGCGCCCGTCGGCCCCAACAACAGCTACGTCACGTCGACGGCGGCCGCCGCCCCGGCCTTCGTCGCCTGGGTCAGCCAGCTCAACCTCACCTACACCCCGCTCACCCTCACCGGCCCGAACGAGGGCTACACCTTCCAGCCCGCCGGCTACGTCTACGAGGGCGACCCCGCCGTCAACGGCACCATGTTCGTCGCCCTGACCGACGACGACCTCTACCTTACCCCCTTCAACCTGTCCATGATCAACCCGCACGTCCGTGCTCTGGGCATCTATCAGGCTGGCTAGAGAATGGTGAACCGTGTAGATGTGTTGCTCAAACGTTTGAGACGGCATGGCTGGATATAGTTTTGGAGTGAGACGAAAAACCATAGTTAATGTATGTGCGTAATGTCACGGTGTATAACGCTATCCTATATTTTGCGTTGCCCAACTCAGCCGTCTAGAAGAAGGAGTAAAACCACTAAGCACGTGATCTCTTCCAGTGACAGTCGATTGCAAGGAAAGATTTAATCCATCTTTTATGTGTTGCGAAGAAACACTACTTTGTCCGCGTGTGCAGCCACGGCAAACCGCTTAACATTATTGTCATCGCAGATAGAAAATAATACGGTCATTTGTCTTGACTTATCTCTTTTCTAGCGAAGAGGGAAAGAGAGAAAACAGAAGGACAATCTCGAGGAATAGAGAAAGAGTAGTCAACCCATTTCGAAGACCTAAAGAGCGCAGAGAACAGGAGGGCAATATATAACCCTCTATTAAGGTAAAAGTTCCAACATGCTTAAGGGCGGAAAAAAAGAAAGAAAAAAATTAAAAAGAAAAAAGAGCGTAGAGCCAGCCCATTCGCACGTCAAAAGAGCAAGGTGTCAAAACATAAAAACCAAACAAAAAACCTCTTATACTTAGAAAAGCCCCACCAACAACGCAAGACAGCGCATAGAAAGGACTACTAATCAAACCCTTACAAAAAAAAAAAAAAGGCTTAAGCCCCGCCTCCACCGCCGCCTTAACTCTCCATCTACGGCACATTAGGAAGAAGGAGTAGAGAACATCGCCTCTAAGCCCCAAAATATTATTCCCCAACGACCAGTTTAGCATAACTCGACTCATCACTTCCAACCGCTACGCCACTTACATCTATTACCTCACCAAGTTCCTTTCAATTCGGACGAGTAGAAAAGGGAAGGATAAGTAAAAGTATAAGAGAGAGAGAGAGAGAGAGAGAGAGAGAGAGAAAGAAAAACACGTTCTATATTTCGGTATATGTTGAACTTATCCCCGAACACATACACACATTCTCCTTTCTCCAGCCAATCCGTTAAGAGGTGGCAGGTGGTAGGGCAGTAGAAGAAAAGGTAAAAAACTAGGTAAGTAGTATAGTAGTAGTAGTAGTACTAGTCATGTGGTTACCGTTGACCAATGGCGGGAGGTAGGGTTGGGCGGAAGCGTGGAGCGCGCGGAGCGGAGCGCGGAGCGGAGCGCGGGCTGATAGAATGCGGTGCAAGGGAGTAGAAGTAGGGGGGTAGATCTAGGTAGAAAGAGCGATAGAGAGAGGGAAGAAAGTAATTGTGCATGCACTTTTTTGTTTGTTTTTTTGCCACCGCCTATTCCAAACCACTCTCCCCCCTCGGCCTCCCCTGCGTCTTCACCCTTTTTCCCTTCCGCGCCCCCCCCGCCACGCCACGCCACCCCTGCTTCTACTTCCCATACCTCCCCATTCGCCTCCCCCCTATTCTTCCCGCCTCCAGCCCTCCTCTCGCAATCCTTTCCACGTCATTCACTCGCTTCCTTGCTTAACTGCAACGACAAAAAAGTATCATGCATACGAATGCACGTACGCACGCACATTCTCTCTCGCTCGCTCGCTCTTAGCCATCCCGCCTCCAAGCCCCCTGCAATGTCATGACTACCTCTTCCATCGTCGTCAGGAAAAGAAATTCCTTACGTCCTTCTTGCTCCCCTCCTAACCACATCGGGCGTCAATAAACTGGAGACGTTCTCGCATAACAACATATTTCCCTCCCTCTGAGTGATCCCGTTAATTTAAAAGAGTAAGAGATGAGAGAAGAAAAATAAGGGAAAAAAAAGGGAAGAGGGAAAAGAAAACCAAGCAAACTTGTAAACCATCAAAAGAGAAACACAAAACAAGCAGAGGTTTCATGATCTAACAGCACTTGCCGCCCATGCCCGCGTTGGCGCCCGAATCGTTGACGTTGACGCCGCTGCTGCCCTGGCCGGGCGTCGGGTCGCTGCGCGCCGTGTCGATGATGCGCTTCTTGATGTCGGCCGCCAGAGAGTAAAACGCCTTGTCCACGTTGATGTTGCTCTTGGCCGACACCTCGAGGAAGGGGATGCCCAGCTCGTCGGCGAGCGCCTGCCCTTGCTCCGTCGACACCGCGCGCTTCTCCTCCCAGTCGCACTTGTTGCCGATCAGGATCTTGTTCACGCCCTCCGTCGCGTGCTGCTCCACGTTCGAGAACCAAGTCCGGATGTCTGTTTGCGCCGACGCCGGTCCCTCGAGCGCCGCACGCCCCCCCGGAGGGAGGAGTGCGCGAGGGGCCGCGTGTCATTAGCCTTCGTCGTTCCTGTCTTGCCGAGATGCCATGGGAGGGATGGGGAGGGGGAGGGGGATCTCCTTCTCTGTGGCTTGACCAGCTCCGCCGAAGCTCTCCCGTGGGCCGCACCGCCGCAATCGGCGACGTGCTTGTGGAGTGTGGGGCGGAGGCGAGCCAGGAAGCTCCGGGCAAGTGGCCAGATATTGGAAACGAAGCATATACGTGCGTACGAGCGGGGAGGGGAGGCGAGGGGAGGCGAGGGGGAGGGCAAGGAGAGTAGACGTACTGTTGAAGGAACGCTCATCGGTGACATCGTAGACCAGCAGGATGCCCATGGCACCGCGGTAGTAGGCGGTGGTGATGGTGCGGAAGCGCTCCTGCCCTGCGGTATCCCAGATCTGCAGCTTCACCCGCTTGCCGTCGAGCTCGATGGTCCGGATCTTGAAGTCGATGCCGATGGTGGTGATGAAGGACGGCGTGAACGAGTCCTCGCTGAAGCGCAGCAAGCAGCACGACTTGCCCACGCCCGAGTCGCCGATCAGCAGGAGCTTGATCTGTACGAGGAAGCGTGAATGTCAGCATGCGTGTATCGAGCGTGGCGGCCGAGCGACGGCAGCCTCGCGGCGGCGGTGCGTTGTCACGATGACGGCGCGGCGGGGGAGGTCAAGCAGGAGGGCGGAGGGGCAGGGGAGGCTGTGCGTGGTGGGTGTGGGAGACGGACGAGGAAGTCATAGTTTCGTGTGCCGGCCATGGTTGCGGAGTCGTGGCGGGCTGCGGAGCTGGGCAGGTGCTGGAGGGAGCGTGGAGAGCGGCGGGTGCGTCGTCGTCGGCTTGATGGTCGGTGAGGAAGCTCGGGGGCTTTGTCTCGCGGGCTGGGTCGGGCGGGTGGGAGCGGGCGGGATTGCGGGAGGCTCTCGCGGTCGCAGTCTGGTGGTGAGTGCGGTGGTTGGCGGGGGTCGTTCGTCAGCGGTTTGGAGGTTCTCGCGGGTTGTTCACTCCTGGGTGGCTTTACCCAGAGCCAGATAGCGGCATGGGGAAGGACCACCACCCACACGGACCCGGACCTGCATCCACACACCGCCCGCCAAGACACCTGCCCAAGCGCCGCCGCCGCCTGCCTGCCTGCTTGCCTGCGCCCACCCTCGCCAAACTGCTTGCTGCTCGTGCTCAGCGCGCTGATCCGCCGTCTTCGCCTCCGCGCCGAACAAACGCTGCAGCTGGCGGGCGGGCGCACAAATCCCGGCTGGCTGCGCAGGCAGATCATACGTAAACAGGGTCTCTGGGCCACGAGCCCTCAGGCCTCTTCCCTGCACCACCCCCATGCTCGTACGTCTTGTGCATGCTCAATTGCTACATCACGTCTTTTATTCATACACGCCCGCATTCCTGCATCGTTATGCGTGAAGTCGTTCCCCGTCTCGTCAGGAAAAAATCCAATGAAAAAACCAGGCGACGGCTCAGCCTCAGCTTGCTCGTGCCGGCCTACCTACGTCATGGAGGAACCTATGTCCAGACCGGTCCGGTCCATGCACTACTATCCACAGAGATTGCGCCTGCTCCGTCTTCACAGCCACTTTGCGTACGCCCACCGCATGCGCTTCACCACCTTGCGCTGCTTTGCCACGCCCGTGCGGATATCCACCAGATCCTCTAGCTCCTCGAGGAAATCATGGAACGCGCGTCCAGGCATCACCCTGCTTGCGAGTTGCCGCAGGACGTGCACCTCACAAAGAAGCAATCCGTGGTCCTTGTAGAAGAGCTCGCCGTACTTGGTCGGCTGCGCGTTTGTTAAGATGCGGTCGATGTTCCTGACGCACTTGGTCAGCCCCCCGAGACAACAACCCGTCTTGCGCGCTTCTAGATTGCTGCTTGACTTACCTGAACACACGCACGATGTGGCTGGACACCTGCGACTTCCGCAATCCCTTGCGGCTGCCAAACGTGCTCTGAAGATACCTCGTGATGCCGATGCACACCATGACGCCAGGCGTAAGGCCAATGAAGCTGTTTGTCGTCGTCAGCTACACCCTCAGCGCCGTTACCGAAACGAGCGTCAACTTACCCAAAGAGCAGCTCCTGGCTCTTGAGGATCGAGTCGATGCCAGACATGGCCACCTCCACGTCCACCTTTGTCTTCTGGATCTGAATGAGCAGCGTCCGAATGAGGTTGCCCGAGATGGCGCCAACAATGGGCTTCTGCATGTCCTTCTCGTATGCCTTCAGCACCGGTGTCAGATCGCCTTCCCGGACGTGCTGCCGGATCTCCGCGATCTGCGGCTCGCTGAGACTCCCGTTCTCCGGGTTCTGAACGGCGAAGTCGACCACCATGCGTTCCAGACTGGCCCTGTCGCCCTCCAGACTGCGCTTGCTCATGATCGAGACCTCGCTGTCTTCGTCGTGGCGGATGGTGCCAACGATCTTCTTTGACGGCTCTATTATCCAGTTGTTGAAGAAGTCTATGGTCGTGCGGCCGAGATCGCGGATCGATGCGAGGATTTCATTACGGTTGCCCATCACAATGCGGTAGATAGTAGTCGACGAGACCTGAGACAATGAATCAGCTCGGCCCAGCGCATCCTGTTGGACAGTGAACTTACCAGCAGAACAGTCGCAGGCAGCCAGTAGCGGATGATCCCAGACGGCCTCCCGTGCTCTCTCGTCCTGCTCCGCAACTCGGTCTCATAGCTGCTCAAATGCGTGTCCAGGATCGTCGTCAGGCGCTCGGCCACCATGGTCGGATTCAAGCTCAGGGCGCTGTACTCCGATTCTTCCAGGATCTGATAATACCGGTCTTGGTCCGTCCTCGCCGCGACCGCGTCGTCGAAGTCGTCGACCGCCACGTGCGGATCCGCGACCTCCTGCAACACAATGTCCATCAGGGCAATCGACCGCGTCACCGCGCTCTTCCACCGGTGCCGCGCCGCATCCTCGCCGTGGCCATGCGGCTGCTGCGCCGCCGCCCCCGCCGCCGTCGTCGGCGTGCGGAAGCCCTCGTCGTGCGAGCTCTGGTTGCTCAGGCCCTCGCCCAGCAGCACGCCCAGCGCGTTGGCGTTGACCAGGCGCAGGCGCTTGAGCGCGCCCTGCTTCGCGCGCGCCTCGTTGCGCACCAGCGCCAGCGGGCTCAGCACCTTGCGCTGCACCTGCGCCAGGCTGCGGTCGCGCACCGCCTCGCGCACCAGGCCGTAGAACTGGGCCCAGCCCTCGCGGCCGCCGCCCATGACGCGCTCGACGCCGCCGCGGCGCCGCACGTCCTGGCACACGGCCTTGGACCACGCCCACACGCGCAGCGGGCTCGTCTGCACCGAGTAGACGGACGCGTGCCGCGCCGAGCCCAGGATGTCGTCCCAGTACCAGATGTCGTCCGACAGCGGCAGCGTCTGCTCGAGGATGGCGTTGAGCACCAGGCCGTAGGTGTGGGCCGTCGCCTTGCTCAGCAGCAGCCACTCCAGCTCGTGCTCGTAGCTGGGCTCCACCGTGTCCGTGACCGAGTACCGCCGCTCCTCCTCCCAGTGCCGGTGGAGGAGCTCCCCCTCGTCCTCCTCCTCTTCTCCATCATCGCCATGGGTGTGCTTGTGGGCCACGAAGTGTTGCTGGCATGTGGGGCAGTCCTCGGCGATGCCGGCCTGCTGGAGCACTACGCGGAGGCGGTCGCGCGAGAGCAGAGATTTCTTGTTTTGCGATGTCGACAGCGACTTGATCAGGCTCTGGAGGTGCGAGATGCGCGCCTGGTTCGCATGCACGACGCCCGTGTCCGGTGGCGCGCCGGCTTCTGCTGTTGCTGCGGCGGCCGACACGGACACACCGGCCGTTAGCGGCAGGCGGTCGAGTTGGCTGTCGATTCGCTGGACCTGACTGTAAGAGCAGATTGTCAGACACAGAAAACCCCAATGACCATGCGGGGTAGACCTCTTACTCGGCCACGAATGACATGTTGGCGGCGCGGGGCAGACGACAGTGGTCGGAGCGGCAGGATGGCCGAGGTTGACGATGAAATGGATTGAAGGCAGCAAACGACAACGAGCAACAGAAGCTTCAGCCCGCCGCGTGCATGTTTCACAAGATTTTTGCAGGGCCTGTCGCGTGCGTGTGCTCAGGTGGGATCTCGTCTGCGCTGTTCGTCTTCTCCACTTTCCTCTCCCAGCCACCGACCCTAGCAGCAAGCAACCGCTTGAGGTGAGGTAGTCGGCGCGGGTGGCATGACGTCGGGCCGGCCCAGAGGAAAAAAGAGCGACGCTGACACAGCCACTCAGAAGGGCCAGAACCGCGGGCGGCTGCCCGGCCCCCAACCCCCGGACTGCGGCCCGCCCACACGCCCGTCTCCAGTCTGCAACATCTGCCCTGCTTCCGTGCATATGCACAAGCACGTACCCGCCTGATTCTGCTGCACAAACGATAAGATTGGAGCTTGCTCGTGCTCACCCTAGCAAGCCCTGCTGTTCCCTCTGAGGCCCCTCCATCTTGCACTATGTACAGCGGCTTTTCGGTAGTCGACGGCACGACTCATGGCATTCATCATCTCAACGCGCGTCGTCATTCGTGCAGTGGCCTTTTGCTCTATTTATCAATACGCTTCGTGTAGACAGGCGCCATCTAACTGGCCAGCTCCCTATAGTTAGAGCGTCTTCAGAGTTGACATCATATGGTAGAGAAGAAGCGAAATGAAGGCATTCTTTGGCGTATTACTTCGATTCCTATTGACCAGACAAGAAAGAAAAAGGATGGCGTCTGATCTCGTGTTCGGTATCTTTCTTACTTAGTATCGTAGGAGGAGCTTTGAGCATATCGCTACTAAGTGCCTCAATCGTAGTGTGTAGCGAGCCAAACACCCGGTTCTCTGCCACGGGGGGCCAGAAGAGAGCCGAGCCCTCCCTGAAACTTGAGCGAGGTGCTCAGTTCGTATACCAGTGTGCATATATATGTGCACTCTTAAACGTTGCATACACGCCGCCGGGAGTTGGACTCCAACCGCTCACATCGTGAGGTACAGAAAACATATGTACCTATATACGTACCTCAACTGTCCGCGTCAGAAGACTCAGAAACCCCACATTTGCGTCCAGGCATTCACTCCAACTGCCTGCGTAAGAGGGGCTCAACCTGCAGCCCGCTATAATACTGAAGAAACGTTAAGATGAGCAAGAGGGGGCTTTTACTACCAGGCCTCACTCCTATATGTCGATCTCCATTCGGTTCCTCGCTGCATGTTCCAAAACGTTGCTCGCGACACCATGCTTCCTAGTCTCAAACAGCATTTGTTTCGCAGCGCCAAGGGTCCAAGCGCGGGTAAAGTTTCCCATTCTGTTCGCGCTTGACAATCAATCAATAGCACTGAGTCCACGTCATACGTCGTATGTTCAAAGATGGGGGGGTATATGCGTATCCATAGATTTGTTGCGTAGCTACCGTTCTCTGGGCGTCATGTTGGAAAAAGTTTGTCCCGAATTCCGCTCTTTCTCTTGCTCTTTCCCGAAACAGGCAAACGCCTTGTTGCCCTTATCTCTCTGATGGCAACTAATAGTCAAAACCCCATAGCACCAGAATATCTACTTTTTCAGAAGCTGCCTTGATAAAGGCTAAGTGTCGTAAAGGAAACAAGGAAGGTTGAGAAGAGTAAATGAAGAGAAGAAACAAATGGGGATATCAAGGAGTGACTAAACACTAAAACGTCCAAGGAGCGAGGTAGAATCGAAAAAGGAGGGTATGTAGAAGCATACAAACAGCACGATCCAGAAGGCCGTAAAGTGCCGAAAAGAAAGAATTCCCACAAGAACACCAGCCCAAATGCTTGTATGTGGCTTCCCAGAAGTAAAAGCATAAGGAAAAGAGAATAGAGATACAAAGTAAACGCTCCGGCGAACTCCGAAATACTTTTTTATGTGCATGGCAATGGTTGCCCTACGGTTGGTCGGTACGGGCTCTGCGCTTAGCCTTGAAGCGCTTACTGGCCGCTCTGCGGACTCCTGTCTTCGACCGCATAGATTGCCCGTCAATCTCCTTCTTGCCGAACTTGGCGGCCCAGTTGCCACTGATGCGGGCAATGTCTTGCTGATGCGCACGACGGCGCTCAACGCGGCGTGCGTCAATCGTCTCCTGCTTGACGTGTCCGAAACCGTTGCGACGGCGGAAACACGCGTCCATGAGAGAATTGGGGTCGATGAGACGACGAGGAAGCGTCTGGATGATCTGGAAGACCTCCATGGGATCCGAGATGGCCCGGATCTCGGCCTCGCCAATCTTCAAAATGGCCAGCGCAATGCGGAACAACGTCTTGGAGCCTTCGTAAAAGAACGAATCCCACACACGCAGCACTGTCTCGATCGGGAAGTTACCGACGAAAAGAGACATGAACCACGAGGTCATGGCGAGCGAGACGGTGGGGAGGCGTGCGGACGTGGTAGTGACATTCGGCTCGAATTCCTTGGTATCGTCGATCTTGTTCCAGATGGCCGGCATGGACTCGCGGATGCAGTGCATGAGAACACCAATGTCGATGTTGGCTTCCAGCACGCGACCATGAGTGCCAGGAAGGTGGATGCTGGTGATGATGTCAAGCATGATGAATGCCTTTTCCTCGTCTTCATCCAAGAAGATGAGCAGAAGACCGGCCAAGAAGTTGAGCGATTGGCAGTAACCGATTCCGGGGTTGTGGACGGCAAAGGCTTGAAGCACGCGACGCAACGCGCGTAGGATCGGTGTTTCACAATCCGGCGTCAGGTCGGTGGATTTCGTGTCAAGCAGATGGGCCGCGTTCATGGATGCTCTCGACTCAGGCCTGAACCTGACATTGTCCGGGAAGGTGCGGTTGAGGTCGCGCTCGATATGCTCGCGATCTTGCTCGCTCAGCTGACCATCGCTGACCTGCTCGACCAATTCCCAGTACAGGCCAGGGTTGGCGGCCTGCCTGGCGGGGCCTCCGCCGTAGTAGAACCAGGCCGCACCCCTCCATTCCGGGGGAATACCTTTGCGGATGAACCTCTTCACCTTCTCACTCCTCGGCGGGAAACGGGTAGGCTTGTTGATAGGAAGTCCATGTTGCCTCATGAGGTTCTGCCACTTCTTGCGTCGACGCTCGGTGTATTCCCTGTAAGGCGCGTTCCACGCGTCGTACTGCTCCACCGTAATATATTGCGTGGCTTTCTTGAAACCATATTGGTCACGAGGGATCGAGGACCCGGCTTTCAGTTCCACCTTCTTTTCCATTGTCGACATCCTCGGGGCGAGCATTTGCGAGAACGTCTTGTCTGCCACCATGTTGATGGAGCCCTTGGACTTGTTCGTTTTGCCCGATGCGGCTGAGCGGGCGGAGCGGGCGGAACGGGCGGACCTGGCTGAATGCGGCGCGGGGAGTTGGGCGGCGACCTCTTGTTCGGCCATGATCTTGGACACTCGATCGTTGCGAGATGGGGTAACATAAGGGATTTCGTGGTCTGCAGGGGCGTCGGGGCCAAGAGCCGAGTCACGGAGACTGCTTGTCGAGTGTCGTCGCACCCTTGGCGGTGTCTGAGCTTCTTCCGGGGTGGTGTTTGTGGGAACCTGAGACGCATAACCCTCGTCCGACCCCTCAGGAACGTCTGCCGGATCATCCTCGAATCCCATCTCATACATATCAATCGCGTCCTCGACCGTCATCAACTCCTGCTCAGCATCGGTCTGCTCGAAATCCGTCTTCTCCACATCTGTGTTTTCATAATCGGTTGTGTAAGGAGTGGTGCTCATCCCGCTCCTTTCGGAGATGATGCTGCTGCGCTCCGTGCCGCTCGCGTCGACAAAGCCGGAGGAAGAGTTGGTGACATTCGAACGATAGCTCGACCGCATTTCCTCTCCAAGGACGAGCGGCCTGCCCGGGGGTTCCCGACGGAGCATCGAGAGGTAACTGTCGCGGACAGTGCTCCTCCTCTCCCTTCTGTGTCCCTGGGCTGAGACCACTTCCCTCGCACGCAGCTGGGCCAGGTTCGGGATCGACGTCGACGTCCTAAGCGCGCGCTGCGGCTTGCTGATCGTGTGGGAAGACGCACGCGGGCGAAGGCGGTACGAATCGGGAAGCGGATCCACGACGTCCTCGTCCTGGTCATCGGCATCCGTACGGGTCGAGATGGGCGAACCGAGCGGCGACGGCTGGAGGCTGGACAAGGGCTCGTCGGTATAAGGCTTGGAGGCGGTGCTCGTCTGGCGCGAGGAGCGGGTGGAGCGGGTGGAACGAGTGGGGGAGGGGTGGTCCGCGGCGGAACGAGGGATCCGGGACTCGTTGAGAGGGGAGGACAAGAGAGGGGATGCGGCTCTTTGGCGCAAGCGCTGCGAGGACCTCTTGCGCAGCGGAAGATGCGGGAGCGGCGGCGCGACGGGAGGCGGCCGCTCTGATCCTTCACCCGCGCTGGCAAGCGAGTCTCTCGAGCTGAGGGATTCCCGGGAGGGGGTGCCATCCAGGCCGACTGGGGGCCCGGAAAGGATATTAACTGGGTGCATCTTCAGGCCGTTCAGAAGCGAGTGGCTCGGGGACTGCGGCGCGCTTGTCGGCGCCGTAGGGGGCGGCGACCTAATGGAACGCAGGTCCTCGGGGCGGCGCTTAGGCTCCCTCTTCTTGTGGTGGAGGTGAAACAGCCCCGAATGGCCGCCATCGCTTGCAGGCGATTCCAGCTGCAGCGGTCCCATTGTCATCTGCGGCATGGGCGAATCTCTGAGGCCGAAGCCTGCCTGTCCCACAGATTCCACGCAGCCTGGCGTTCGGCAATGCTCTGCATTCCCTGGGGCACGGGTCGTCTCGGGGCGGCGCGCTGAGTCGTCTGTTTGGCTGCTCCGAATGGGCGCGGCTGACGGGGGACCGGGGAATGCTGCGCAATTACTGCAGGCCGAAGGTGGTCAAACGAGCGGCGGTGGGTAAAGAATGGACGGCCAGTTGCACGCAACGGCGGCTGTGGGGCATGACAGATCGTGGCTCTGGGGACGGCAGCGGCGGCAGCGCAGCTTGTAGCGGCGAGCGACCAGCGGTGTTCGGGGAAGTTAAGCAGCAGCGCGCACTGGGCGTGAGAAAGAACGCTGGCGTTTGAGCGTCGCCAAGGCGGAGGAGCGTGCATGAACGGAGGCCATCATTTCGCTCCGCTCGAGCGCAGGGCCAGGGGCGGAACGCATCGCGCGTGATGAGGGAGCAAGGTCATTGCTGCACGCGCTAAGTCTGAACCTCCGGAATTGCGTCGAGATGCTGTGCGGCCCTGGCTGCGGGCTGCCGGCCGCCGTGACAGCCCGCGCGGCCAGCCTGATCAGTGAGCAGCGCCCTGCCGCAGCTGTGAGGGCGCGACGCGTTACAGCAGCAAGCGGTGCGGTCGCCAACGGGCGGGAGCTAGCCGCATGCATTATGCCAGCAGCGATGCGCCCGCGCTGGTTGGCCAGCCGCACGCAGGAGGCGATCCGTCGGCTGCGCATCTATGTAAGCCTCCGACTCGCGGGCCAAGAGCCGCGTCGGCGTCGCTCAGCTTGCCGCGCCCCAGGCTGCGGCATCGTCGCCATGCCCCATGCCGGACAGCCAACAACCAAGGCCGATCCGGGATCTGCCCCTCAGCGCCAGCCGACGAGGGAAGCACGTCCGCAGCTCGCTCCGAACGCGTCTCTGCCCTACAGTTGGCATCCCGGTCGCCGTTGAAACGCTTACCAAAAACCGGGCAGCCGGCGCTCCTGCTGACAGCATCCGGCCGGCGGCTTCTGGGGGGCAGGCTCACGGCTCGCCCAGCTTGTTAATGTCGCTTTCGCTCCCCGTGTCCACCACGAGGCCCGTCCTGCCGCGTGCTGGTGCACGCATCCCGTCAAAACGTCAGCGGCGTGCCTTGAACGTGGATGACACCCATGTCGTCCCGAGCTTGGCTGCTTTGTTTGCGAGCTTCGCACCCAGCATCTGCGGCCGGATCAGCGCCAGCCGTGCGATCAGCGCCGGGCGGGAGCATCTGCTGCCACATGGTTTTTGCCGACGATGCCGACACAAGAGCACAGTACGAGCGACTCTTTTTCTGCACGCCGTGCATAAAATCACACGGAGTACGTTCTGGATCCAAGCCGATTATTAGTTAGCTTCACGACAAATGTCCGCAGGATTCCCGAGCGGTGAGGCTGAAGGTTGTTCCTTAAAGAGTATTAAGGCCATGCGCTGTCCTAAGCACAGCCTCTACAGTGAAATGAACCGGCCCTTCCGGGCGTACTACGTAGGCTTTGTGCTGCGCAAGGCTGCGATGCATGGGATGCATGGCAGCCCGACGATGGTTGGCAGCAAGCGTCATGACCTCTGTTCCATGCCGGCCAACGGCCAACGTTCGAGGCCACCTTGTGCACGTGTACGCTGCTGGTGTGAAGCCCGTCCCATTCGTCCTGCACGTACCGATGCCCGCAAAACTCCGGCGAAATGCAACCGCAGAAGCTCCCAACATACACATCCCAGGCCTGCCTAGTTCTTGCCCGAGGCATACCGCTTGACCCAGTCCTTGGCCGTCTTCTCGAACTCCTTCTTGTCCCGCTTGTAGACTTCGGCAATGGCGGGCTCGACGGGGTCGCCGACGTCCGGCTCGATCATCAGGTTGTGGACCATGTTGAGCACCGCGTTGAGCTTGTTGGGCGGCTTCCACTGGTCCGCGCGCAGCATTCCCAGGCACATGAGTCCCTTGTCATCGTTGCTGACATTTGGGTGGTAGATCTTCGTGTGGAAGTTGAGCACCGGCGGCTTGAAGGGGTAGTCCTTGGGAAGGGTGATGAGGAGACGGAACTGGCCGCCCTGCAAGGTCCACAGCGTGAGAATTTTCTCGTAAAGCAAAAAAGAGATCAACAGGAGTACTCACGGCGTAAACGGACTGCTCGGGACCCTCGATCAGGACCTCCCACAAATGCACGTCGGACTCGTCGACGAGCTGCACCTTCATGCTCGGCGGCGGGTCGCTTGTCACCTCCGTCAGCTCCTGCGGCGGGCGTCAGTTCCCGTGGCACTCTGCGACGGCAAGATGCGGGCGGGGCTGTACCCTTGTGATACGTTTCTGCGAAGCCATGGTGTCGGGGCGCTGTCGTCGTTTGGCGCTGGGGCGAGGCAGACGACCGTGGAGGCTGGCTAGCTTTGGAAGTCGACGAGCGGAGTCGCAGGGTCCAGAAGGCTTCAGGTGCCTTGGCTGGGCTGGCAGTCAAACTTGCGCTCTGCAGGGCGTGCACGTCAGGAAAGAGTGTCGTGGGGTGCTAGCTTTGAGCACCGCGATGCAGGAGAAGTCATCGTCGCGGTGCGCAGTGGCGGGGTATGCGTAGCTAGGTAAACTACCACGCGTCAGACCAGCTTGTTCGACGTGGTTGCGCCTTTCTTCCCACGCACCAGCACAGCTGCCAGCGCCGTATGCAAACGGCCGGTCAACGCTCGCCTCTTCACCCGCCCGCATGCCTTGCGCTCCACAAACCCCCGTGCTGTCTGAGCGCCCGAGGCTGCAGCCCTCGCAATGTTGCTTGAAGCTTTGCGATAGATCGATAAGCCCCACCTGACTCGCGACGCCTCCCTGAGACTCATCGCGTCCTGCTCCTGAAACCAGCCTCATCTTCGCAACATGATTGCCAATATCCTCCACGCTCACAGCCATCTTCCTACGCACGGCAGACTTACGAATCGCCGCTGCTTTCGGGGCGCTGCAGGCCGATCTGCCAGCCGCCGTTTTGCCACTTGCGGACAGCAATGCGGCGAGAAAAGGAGGATCGCTCCTAGGCTGACTTGCGCGTCTGAGCGCGACTGATTCCAGAACGACGACGAATTTCTAGCGTCGCAGGTCTGTCGGGAATGAGTTCTTCCTTTTCCCAAATTGATTATGATAGACGGGTAATATTGGAGGCAGTCTGTGTCCTTACCATGCCTCGTCCCGGAGCCGCATACCATGGCCTCGGGAGCCGCGCCGATGAAGCGAGATGGCCATGTTCCATCGGATCTCGTCCGCAATCTTCAAACTCGTGGCCAAGTGTTGGTTGGGCTCGAGGAGCGTCAGGCTGCCTGCCATGGGTATAATAAGCATCCCCCACAGACCCTGAGCCAGGACACCACGCCGTTGCGCCGCCAAGAATTCTGAGGTCAGCCGGTCATGCACTTCCGCGATGCATCTCAACGATACAGCCAGTGGTTGGTGTGCAGAACATGAAGCTACTTATGGGGCTTACTAAGCCGATATACATGTTGGCGGACTGGCCTCGATGCTCCCCGGCGCCGGCGGTCAGACCGGCTTTGGGGTTACACATCTGAGTGCTAGGATTCCTTTCATATTCCTTCGTTGAAGATAGTCGATAGCACCGGCGTCGCACCTTGCCGTACACCACGTCGGCTCGGCTCGTTAGGTTGCACAGGGGCTGCGGAACAAAGGCCGATATGTCCGCGTTCTCTAGGGGAGCAGCCGCCAAACCAAGCTTTTGAGCGCTCCCGAGGTGCGAAGAGTCCTATCCAGGTCAGCTGTCACCTGGCAGTGGCGCGCTTGGATAAAGGCACCCCAAGAACGGCGGGCTACAAATTACTACGGCGTAAGCGCGTGTAGCGAGAGGGACCGGCACGCTTGTCGTCCGTCTGCCATTGATGTCAAGCATAGAAGCGGGCACATCTGCCGTAGACCTGTCACGGCAATGGCATGTGAACCATCTGAGACGTATTCCCACGAATGGCCGGTGTCGGCCGGCGCACCACGGCGCTGGGGGGCGGAGTCACCACGGCGGACAGCTTGTCTAGGCAGTCTGTTTCGAAGGACGAGCGGTCTTGTGGTGGTGTTTCAGACGGAACGAGCTGGCGTCTCCTGTGCTGCACGGAGCGGCTGCACGATGGCGCAAACGGCGGCAGGAGAGTTTGGAGCAGCTGCGACGCATGCGCTCATGGGCGGCGCGCGCGCAGGAGAAGGGCCCTCGGGCAGGCGCAGAGCTGCATGAACCAGCGCAGGCGATCTGAGGCGGTCTGCGTGGGTGCTCGCTGCAGGGCATCTGTCATAGGGGAGAGAGCTGGTAGTGAGGGGCAGACGAGCTGCGTGCTGGCCTGCCGAGAAGCAAGCCCCCACTTCAAGTTTCCGTGCGCGCGCCCAAGTCAACACTTACTTGAACCCTATTGTCCCGCCAGCGCTCCCACCGGCCCCCCAGCATCTCTTCTTTTGACACACCCGTCGCAATCTCGCCCATCCTCACGCACACCACCGCCCTCGCGCCCATCCCCCGCACAACCGTCCCTAGAAGCAACCATGTCTTGGCAAGGTGCGCCGTTGCCCCTCCGCCGCCTCGCAATGTCATGCACTGACTGACGCCCTGAGCAGCATACGTTGACACCAGGTACCGCCCGCCTACGCTCCCCGGGCACTTTCGAGCCGCCTGCTGACCGCAGAACCACAGCCTCGTCGGCACCGGCAACGTCGACAAGGCCGCCATCTTCAACTCCGAGGGCAACAGCGTCTGGGCCGCCTCCGCCGGCTTCACCGTATGTTCATCGCATCCCGAGCCATTCCCATGCCGCCGCCGCCCGCGCTTCCGCCGCTGCCACTGACTTGTGCACGCCCGATGTGGTGCGCGCGGGGTTCCTCGATGTCGCAATCGACGGCACGGCCGGACGGGAAAAAGGATGGCATGAGACACGGGGCTAACCATGATGCGTGCAACACAGGTTGCCCCCAACGAGATGGCCGAGATCGTGACCGCGTACAAGGACAAGGGCGATGCCAACGGCATCAAGGCCGTCCAGAGCAGCGGTCTCCACGTCGCCGGCGAGAAGTTCATCGTCCTGAAGGCTGACGAGCGGAGTCTCTACGGCAAGAAGGTTAGCGCGTCTCCTCGATCCTCACTCACCACGCATGCTGAGACAAATGATTCTAGGGCAAGGAGGGTCTCGTCATTGTCAAGACCACCCAGGCCATCCTCGTCACCCACTACCCCGAGACGGTCCAGCCGGGTGCCGCGGCCAACACCGTCGAGCAGCTTGCCGACTACCTGATCGGCGTCGGATACTAAGGAAGCATTGGCAAAGGAAACGGGGTGAGAAAGAAATCCTGCTCGGCATATGGCTTTCACGGACGATGACGCTGTTGATGTTGTAAACCTTTTAACTCGCATACTCCCCCTTGCTTGCGAGGGGTTCAGGAGCCGGCTCATAGAAGAAGCTAAAGTGTAGTGGATGTTGGAGGCATCATACCGCCCTCGTCTCGGGACGTCGGGTGGTGGTTGGAAGTAGCAATAAGCAGCAATTCTTTCCTCTCCAAGTTCTCGACAGCGGTAGTCCGACAAAAATGGCAGTCCATCAATCAACCAGTGTCCTGAGAGCAGTCACCACCATGTTTTGGAATGAAGCCTACACTCACCGGTGGAGGCCCTGGTATCAGTCCGACTACAACATGGCACGCTCCTCTACTAGTGCCCTCGAGGTTATACGTGTGTCGATATCAGATTGAAGGTGCAGAAATCTATATGTTCTACTGAGGAGCTAACTATGGAACAGGATCAAGTCACGGTACGCTCACTACTTGCTGACAAGATATGGACCCGCGCATAGAGTGCCGTCGGCAACCCAAGTTCACGCCCCTTACTTAGATCTTCACCTCAGCCAGCTTCTCCACGACGTGATTATAAAACCCCGCCTGTAGCTGGACTGCCTGAGCTGGGTCCTTCTCGTCGAATTCACGGCCTTCAAACCTGTCGACTAGCGCTGCTTCACCCATCAGGCACGCTCGAATCGCCTGCTCTAGCACAACGCCCGCATTTGACCTTACATAGGCCAAATGCTTGCGCTCGCTGAGAAGCCGATTGCGTACCCTCAGTGTCGTAGATGGACGAGCTTTGGGTATATGGACATCAAGTATCCGGTCGATCGGTTGCCAGTACACGATCTCGAGGAGGATGATGCCCAGAGCATAGATATCGAACGTCTTCTGGAAGCTGGCGGCATTGTCTCCCTCAACCCGGCTACCTTGGACGAGTGGATGGCGGTAAAGATCGTACGCCGCGTTCTCCGGCGGCTGTTCCGTCAAGTCTTCGTTCTGGGCCGGGCGTGCATAATCGAATCCTGACAAGTACGGCGTCGAGAGGCTTCCTTCACACGGCAGCGGCTCTTGCTGTTCGGCACCACCGTCCAACACAAGATCGTCCGGGTCAAGCAAATTGTCGAAAAACAGGATGTTCTCGCTTCGCAGCCCTTTATGAAGCCAATTGACGGCGTGCAGTTCCTCCAAAGCTTTCGCGACCACTTTGGCCAGCTTTGCTCGCTCGGTCAGACTCGGCATCTCCACCGTACCTCGCTCCGTCGCACGTAGCAAGTCCAGCAGGCTGATGGGCTTGGTAGATGGCGGCACCGACGAGGGCTTCTCGAACACAACACCGAAACGGCATCGATCTTCCAAAGTATCTGTGTCAATATCACGGAAGTATCCGAGGCATTTGGGGGCGTGGAACTGGCACGATTTGCTGTTTGCCTTGAGCAAGACGACGAGGGCAATAATCCGCTCCACGACCTTGTCGTCCGGTTCGCCGTCGAAGACACGCGGTTCGTACGTCTTCCATTCGATCCATACATGCTTGCCCCTGAAGCTCGCCTCAGCCCGTCGATTCTCGTCGTTGTCCTCGTCCGATAGCAGGTAGATTTCCTCGGGGCTTAGCTCGACATCGGTGACTCCGCTCGCAGGTCCTAGCTGAAGTGCGAATGCCCGGTCGTCCGTGAGAGAGTACCCGCTGATAGCCGTCTCAAGAGCTTTGAACTGAGCCAACTGCGTGAGGCTCCGGTTACGCCAACCCCCCTCTTGCGCTTCTTCCCTTGTGTACTCCATCGATTCCACTCGAGACAGGGGCACCAGAGGCAGGTCTTGCAGCACTTCCTTCGCCCGCAATGCCAAGTTCATCCGGCCTACACTGTGAGCTGAAGAAGATGCATGTGCGTTAGATTTCCCGCGGGTCAGGTCCGACCATTCACAGCCGGCCTTGAAAATCTCGACCAGCTGATCCATCTTGTTGTTCAACTGGATGATCTGGTAGGAGGTCCGCTCGTGCCGCATGTTCAGGTGGGTCAGCTGCTGCGTGGTGAGCAGCTCTCTGAGGAAGTCGTTGAGCGACGACAGGCGGAGCAGCAGCGTCTCCATCTTCTCCTTGTCGAAGGCCGCCCAGCGCAGGCGTTTCGGAAAGGCGCGCGCGCCCTTGGCCCAGTTCAGCGCCTTCTTCAGCAGCTCCTCGCCTTCCGGGAAGCGCGTCTCGAAGTCCGTGTCGGCGGCTCGCAACAGGAACGGGTGGGCTGACGGCGAGGCCTCTACCGCCACCGCCGCCGCCACTTGGTCGTCGACGTCGACTTCTTCGACGACGATCAGCGGCTTCTTCAGCCGCTCGAGCGGGCCCTTCTTGTAGCGCGCCTCGTAGCGGCCGAATTCCAGCAGGAGGCTCTGCTGCTGCTCGAGCACGTCGTGCAGCAGGCCCTTGTCCGAGCTGCTGATGACGAGCTCGTCGTCGCGCACGCCCACCCCAGCCACATGGCCCCAATCGAGGAGCCGGTGCTGTTCTTTCTTCAGCTGGATCCGCATGTACTTGTGCTCGGCCTCCATATCTCGAGCTTCGGTCAGGAGTTGATAGCCTAAAAGGGAAGGTTCGTGTCAATATCATGAAGTACACGCAAGGCTGAGTTTTGCCGGGAGGACGTTACCTTTGATGCATCCTGAGAAGACCTGGAATGTCAGAGACACTGCTCCTATTCCAAGATCCATGATGTGTAGCTCAGGTACGGTCTTTTCCTTCACAAATTCAGAAACGAGGCAATCACCCCGAGCGAGAGACACGATGAACTCGGCGGAATCGACGAATCACAGAGTAAGGAGTAACCAATTGCGAGCACAGGAAGAAGTTGCCGGCAGCTCACTTTACCATTGACTCCGAAATTTCCGAGGGCAAGAGAGAGATAGAAAAGGGACAACGCGGACGCGGCTCGAGGCAAGGCTGCGGCTACACGATTCACCACCGCACAGGCTGTACATACACAGCCCCCGCAGGCCAATCCACCAAAACCTTCGCAAAGGCACACACAAGGCTCTCCCCCATCACACATATGCCTCTCACTTCTGCCATCCGCCTCGCCGAGGCTGGATAGCGTCTCTTTTCTTTTTTTTTCTCGTTTGCTTACCCCTTTGGCGTTGTCTTCCCTGCAAAAGGTTCCCGAATAGTGCACATGCACCACCCTGTCGTCCAGCTCCCCCCACATGCGCCACCCAGCTCCGCCTTCTCAGCCGCAACGCCCCGCTCCCTCTCTCTCTCTCTCTCTCCTTCTCATCAGTCATCTTTCAACAAGGTATGTAATGCCGCCTCGTTTAGCCACCCACTCATGTCCCACAAACACCCTCAGCCCCTGCACCTCGATCGTTCCATCATCTAGTCCCTCCCCACCCATCGCTAGCCCCGAGGCTGAGTGAGCCCTGCTTCGATCATCATCATCAAAGAATGGTACAATTCGTACATATGTACATGCAGTGGCGGTGGCACGGGCAGTCGGCCCCCACGGCACGAACATGCGCTGCTACTGCTGCAGCTGCAGGGTGCCTCGCCTCGCCTCGCGTGCGAAAGCCAAAAAAGGAACAGAAAAAGAAGTGTCTGCCCTAGCTAGCCCCCAACGTCCCAAAGAGTTAGTAGGGGAAAAAGCAGTTACGCAGAATAAGCAAAAAAAAAAAATGGTTGCCTGCGGAGCGGCTGATCGTCAAAGACACACATACATACACAAGCCACGCATGTAAGAAGTGCGGAGAAGAAAACGGAGAGAAGAGAGCCGGGGAACGCGAAGTAAGCGAACGAAGCATCAGTAGGTAGCGTAGCGATCGATGATCGGCGTGCAAAGGGAGTGAGTGCCATGGCTCATTCCATCATCTTCTGGAATACTGCAGTGTTTCTGCAGGGCTGAGAAAAAAAAAAGCAAAGAAAAAGAAACTGGTGACAGTCACTCCACCGGCTATGTACCTACTCTCTCCTGCGTCGCATAGATATGCAATGCAGGACATGGGATGATCGGGTTACCCAAAAAGTTGCGCAACGCGCTCCGCTCCCCTTCCACATTCTCTCTCTCTCTCTCTCTCTCTCTCTCTCTCTCTCTCTCTCCTCGCCTCCTCGCCTCTCCCACCACCTGCAGCAAAGCCAGGATTACGAGAGAGGAATGTGATTGACGCATGCACAGCAGATAGAAAGAGAGGACGAAACGCGAGACTGACTTATGGCAGATTTTAGTAGCTGAGGGCAAAGCGTTCGTTCGTCCGTTCGACGCTGGTGTAACAAAAGCTTACTGTGTGTGTGTGTATGCTGCTGTAGCTCGGCCGTGGGGCAGAACCAGGGCGTACAAGGGCAAGGAAGGCACCGCATTACCGGATTAGGCAATGTGGCGGCTTTTTCCTGCTTTTCCTACCTACCTACATGACGCCGCGGGCGCGGGGTCGGGGTGTTGATCATGAGAGCAGCAACCTACCTACACGTCCGACGAGTCGTGCTAGTTCGCATCACGACTCAGACTCTTTTTATTTCGTCAGCTTGCTTTTTGCTGCGTACTATGTACCCAGTCGATAAGACACCGGCAAGAAAAAGCAAGAAAAACTTGATACGTTTCCCGTTTGATGATGAGGAGGAAAGAAACGTGACGTCTGAAGATTTCTGCCCTGCCGCGCCTAGACCCACGTCCATCGTCGGACCGGACCCCGCACGGTTTCAGCCTCAAAGAACAGAAAGAGGCGGCGGCTTCGAGTCAAGTCCACACCATATGACGACGGAGACGGGCTGTGTGTGGGCTCATCACTCATCCAGTGTTCCAAGGCATCTGCCGCAAATCGTGGTACGAGAAAAAACTTTTCCTCTAACAAACGACGCAGAGACGGGAGAATCATACGAGTCATATACACGGGACGCCGTTACCGCGGTTCCCTCTCAAGCCCTGCTTCACAACCATGGAAAAGAGACGACGCGCTTTGTTGGAGTCTTCGAAAACGCCCGCCCCACCACCACCATCATGACGACGAGCTACGCCTTTACAAGACGTTGTCGCCGAAGCCGTTTGTTTCATCGCATCCAGCCATGTACATACATACTTACAACTTGCTCTTCCCCTCCTGCACGACCTTCACCACCGCCCTGCCGTTGCTCAAGACCACCTTGCCGCTCTGCTCGACCCTCGTCACAAACCTAATCTGGTCCCAGCCGGCGGGGTGGCCCTCAGCGGGGCCGACGCGCCACATGTCAGTGACGAGCGTATCGCCGGGGCGGACGGGGCTGGCGAAGCGGGCGGCGAACTCCTTGATGTTTCTGGGGTCGGAGCCGCCGAAGCGCTTGAGCACCCCGTGCGCCGTCGAGTTCCACGAGTACAGGCCGTGCATGATGACGCCGCCGAAGCCCATCTGCTGGCCCGGCTCGGGAGTCGCGTGGAGCGGGTTGTAGTCGCCGTTGAGGCTGTGGTAGCGCGTGTGTCAGATGGCCGTGTAGTCTGCAGTGCTGCTATTAAGGGAGAAAGAACTTACCGATACAGGTGCGCCGTCTCGGCGTTCGTCTTCTGGACAAAGGTCGCGTCGGGCTCCTTGCCCTCGGGAGGCGGGTAGTTGATCGTCTTGGGACCTGTTTGGTGGGGGCGTCACACACACATGGTCAGCCATCTGTCACAGAAGAATAACAACAACAAAGCAATCTCACCCTTCGGACCACCCCAACCCCCCTGGCCAACCATAAACCCGCTCCCGATAACCCTGCTGTACACCTCGCCGGACCCCTTCTCCACCAAGACCGTCTCCGTCTCGATCACGGTCCCCGGCTTCCCCTTGTCATAGACACCCAGCACCTTCTGGCGGATCTCAAACACACGACCCTGTGACGTCACGGGCAGCGGCTTGAGCACCTCGATCTTGCGCTCGCCATCGACGCCGCGCTTCTGGTCGAAGTTGGGGACGCCCGGGATGGGGATGGCCGAGGAGCGGGCGAGGAAGTCGACGACTTCCTGATCGGCATGCTTGAAGGGGAGGATGAGCGGGTAGGTTGGGAAGGCGGCGAAGGAAGGGTGGAGCTCCTGTCAGGCCCATTGGTCAGCCACCTATGGCCAGCGATTGGGGTCGGGTGGTTGAGCAGCGGGAAATCTAGATTGCAGCAGAAGACGTCGACGGGACTTCTTCGCGGCAGCAGCAGCAGCATCATCCATGGCGCAATGCATGCGAGCACGGATGCAATGCCGAGGGTGTGCTGTGCGCGAAGCTTGGACGGAAGGGAAGGTGTGGAGTAGATAATGCACGGAACAGGCAAGCAGGCTAAAGCCAGAAGCTGCTGCGGCTGACAGCAGGCGGGGTGAGGCGAGCGAGAGATAAGAGCCAACAAGTCAGGACGGAACGAGGCTTGCTTACGTAGAGGAAGTGGAGCTCGTCGACGGTGACGCCGATGCTGTTGGCGAACAGCAGCAGGTCGCGCTTCAGCCATGCCACCTCGATCGGAGGGTACTCGAATCCGACGCCGGGGCCGCTCATGGTGGGATGTGTGATGGTGAAGGCGGAAGGGGCGGACAGTGCAGGCAGTGCGGACAGTACGGACGGGGCGGACGTGAAGAGGGGACGCGTATAACTGCGGGGAAGAGCAATGGCGCCAGACGCTGCGCTGATGAGGATGGAGAGAGAGCTCCCCAGCTGTATAGCCGGTATCGCTTCGCTGCGTGTCGCTCTGCAGCCGCCGAGCCGCCGAGGCTGCCGAGGTCCCCGTCACTGGGCTGTACGGCATCAGCAGGCACGACGCAGCAGCAGGGCAATCACGCAGTCGCGCAGTCGCGCAGTCGCGCCGTCGAGCAGTCGAGCAGTCGCGCAAGCAAAAGCAGCCAAGCACGCACCGCCGCCGCGACGTGCCAGCAGCACCAGCACCCGCACCAGCCACGCATCTCTCTTCGTCCGAGGTTGATGACTAAGCGCCACAGCCGCTGCCAACATCGATCAGCGGCCGATTTAGCTCGACGTGCTAGCACCGCCGTCAGGCCGCACGCTAGCACGCCGGCCTTGCTGGCGCGTGGCTGCTGCTCTGCCGGCGGGTGGCCGCATCCTTCTCGAAGGCCAGACTGAAAGGAAAAAAAAGAAAAAAATCCCGGCGAAGGAGCCAGCCGTCCGGCCGGCCGTCGTGTTCCGCTGCATGACAAACGAACGAACGAACGGCGCGGCGGCGGACTCGGCACTACTAACTAAAACCACGCCGCCGGCAGCCAGCGTGCCAGCCCCAGCAGAGAGAGAGAGTGCCGCCCGAAGAAAAGAAAGAAAGAGGAAAAAACCCTGAGCCCCGCCCCGTTCTTTTCTTCCTTAATAAGAACGCGCTCCCGAAAACCAGAAACGAGGCTAGTAGGTAGCCATCGACCACCCATGTCATCGCCCGCAAGTCCCGCAAACTTAAGCCCGCAAACGCTGTGACGCCCAATCAGGGCCCCGGCCCGCCCTCGAAGGACCCCGAAAAACCCCTCCCTTCCCCCGTAGTAGTCACCGCGTCCGAAATTTTCACCCACCACTACTACGTACTACCACACTAGCACTACCACCTACTGACACAGGGAACCCGCTCTACATCATCCTGCACGAAATTTGTGGAAATCACATCACAGGGGCCTAATTTTGACGTTGCCAACCGGTAATCTGCTGCTTCCGAACCCGAATCATGTTGTTGTTCATCTGTGTGTGCGTTGCCCGTGGGCTTGCTAATGCCTTTGTCCGCGTCCCCCCCCCCAACTACGAATGATGTATGTACACGATGTGTCCCTCGACGCTGTCCCTTTGTTTTCTTCTTGTCGTAAAAGCAAAAAGAAAGAACGCAAAAAAAAAAGGATACACTAGACCAAAAACTTCGGCGAACCATACGACAGAAAAACATGCTATGATGCTCCGTCCCATGCATGCAAACGACGCGTGAAAGTGAAAGTGAAAGATAAAAATAATCGGGACTGCGAGGGGCCGACGCGTAAGTGAAAGAAGACGAAAAGAAAGCAATTAACTCCAGCATGCTCCCAAGAGCCATGAGATTGCGCACACAACCCGAGAGTGTACATGCGCCTGCCCAGCAATGGCGCACCGGCGGCTCCCGGACACTTGCGGTGAAGGACGACCAGCGTGCAGACGTGTCTATTAGTTGCAGCCGGCCCGACCTCGCTGTGAGCATTTGCGATCCCCCTCCCAGCCCGCACTCGCTGAAGATAAACGAGCGCCAGGGCATCGCAAAAGGCCAGAAGCCACCCGTCAAGCGAGTGCTCGTGCTGTCATTTCCTCGAGTATCCCCGTGTCCACGTCGAAACAACTTTTAAAAAGTGACCCAAACCCCGTGAGACCCGACATGTCGACAATCAATAACGCTCGTCGCGCCCGCGACGCCATGAGCTTCAACGGGCCAAACTGCGCACCAAGTTCGCTCCGATTTCACCCGGCTTGACATGATCGGCACGGCTAGCGTGCCTTGCGTACCGCCAGATCAGCATCAAACCTCGAACCCGGCGCCGTTGTGGTTGTTGAAGATGGAATCATCGTGCTCGCCGCTCGGCACCACGCCGCTCATGCGTTCCGTCCGTGTCGGCGGGTTCGCCTTCTCCCATTCAGGGTCCCGCAGTTGCTCGTCTTCCTCCATCTCGAACTCGCGACCGCCAAAGTGCTCGTCCATGTGGTTGTCGTCCACGAACGTGAACCCCTTGAAGTTGGCCTGCATCGTGGGCGAAAGAGGCGTCGACGCAGGATTCATTCCCGCAGCAAGCGCCGCAGCCCGTGCGTTCAGCGACGTTGCCTGGTTCAGCGCATTCGTGAATTCGGGGTCAAAGTTGGACGTGTCCAGCTCCGACTTCAACTTCGGCTTGAACGGTGGGACAAGGTTCTTCTTGGCCAGGGCATCCCAGTCAATGTCTCCGAAGAAGGGGTGCGCCTTAAGTTCCTCGGCGTCGCGGTTGGCGCCGAGACGGTGCTTGGGGTTCCGGTTGAGCAGGCCCTTGACAAAGTTCCGGCCCTCGGTGCTCAGCGCATCGCGAGGGAAACGCACCTTGCCGAAAGCGATGTTCTTGTACATTTGTTGGGTGTCCTCGGCATAGAAGGGGCTCCAGCCGCAGCACATCTCAAACACGAGAACACCGAGCGACCAGAAGTCGACCATCTTCGTGTAGCCATGCTCGTCCAGCAGGACTTCGGGTGCCAGATACTCGGTCGTACCGCAGAAGGTGTTGGTCGTGTCGTTCTCCGTCAGGTTGGCCTTCGACAAGCCGAAATCGCAGAGCGCGATGTGTCCATTGGCGTCGAGGAGAATGTTCTCCGGCTTGAGATCTCTGTAGACGATGTCGTGCTCGTGGAGATGCTGCAGCGCCAGGATGAGCTCGGCAATGTAGAACTTGGCGCGTGCTTCGTTGAAACGCCCTTCCTTTTGCAAGTGCCAGAAAAGCTCGCCGCCAGACATGTAGTCGGTGACAAGGTAGAGATCCGTCGGTGTTTGGAAAGAAAACTTCAATCCGACAATGAAAGCCGAATCGGCCATGGCCGTGCGGACCAAGATGTTGCGCTCGCCAAGCGTGTGTGCGACCTCCTTCTTCTGCACGATCACCTTCTTCGATAGGACCTTCATGGCGTAGATCCGGCCAGTATCTTTCTTGCGGACCTGGAAGACTTGACCGAAAGTACCCTTTCCGATAAGCTTCAAAATCTGGAAATCCTCCGGGCCATAGTGCTTCTTCTCGACCTTCTGGAAGTTGACCCGCAGGTGAATCTCTCCGGTCACAAAGTCCTGCTCGCCTTCCCGAGGTTCCAGGTGGAACCAGGCGTCAAGAGGCTTCTCGTACTCGACCAGGTTGGGGCAGAAACGAACGTGACCCAAAAAGGCCTCATTGTTCGATTTGTCGTAGACGGAAACGTCAATCTCAGCGTGGTCGCCGACGACGTCACTACCAAAGACATTAGTGGAATTTCAGTGGGGGATGAGCGGAGCCGGCGCTTACAAAACGGCATTGTGGTCCCACTTGGGATCGCTGATCTCATTACGGTCCCTGGCCTCCTGAGGGTTCCATCCGTGGTTGCTGCTTTGCCTGCTCCTCATTGGAATCGCCATGGCTCTCCCGGAGTCGCTGTCGGTGCGCATCATGGCCATCGGTCCTTTCGGCGGCTCCTCTCCCTTCTTGGGGCCGTCTGAAATGTCCTCGGCCCATTGGAACTGGCAGACCACATAGGGATCGGTGCTGGGTCGCAAACCGCGACCTTCGGTGATGACGACAGAGAGCTTGCCCTTGGGCGCGATGACACCGGTGTTGGAGCCTCCAGTCGAACCGCTGCTACGGGCAGACTGCGGAGCAGGAGGTGGTTGGGGGTTTGAGGTAACCTTTCCTTCCTGAGACTGAGTCCTTGGCGTTTGCGGCGGAGTATTCTGAGCACGCGCCACGTTTTCAGTTAGCGTCTTGCCCTCCTCATTCGGCGATGACTCTGCAGAACACCGGGAAGCGGAGGGGGTTGCAACGTCAGAGTGAGAAAGGGTGGTCGGCGGGTTGCTGGGGACAGTGCTCGAAGGAGTCGAGAAGTGTGCAGCAGGAACAGCAGTCGTGGTGGTGACGCTAGACACGGGGTTGGAGATCGCAGAAGTCTGCCTTCGTGGGGTAGACGCTGAAGAGCCATCGTTCCTGTCCTCGGCAGACTGTGACAGCGAAGGGGAAGAAGGGCCGCTCGTGGACGTGCTATTCTCGCCCTTGCTCACTCTGTGCAGGGAAGATGCAGAAGAGGCTGGAGGCGTGGGGTAAGAGAAAGAGGCATCGCTCTGCGGCGCTGATAAGCGCTCATGCGGCAGCAACGGGGGAGAGTCTTCCTCGCCGCCCGAGTGCTTGCTCGGCGAGCTCGGCGCAGTGGGCAGGGCGGCAGCGCCCACTGGCGGCTCGGGAGCAGGCCCTCTCTCCGCACCTTCATCGCGTTGCGCACCGCTGCTATCTGAGGGCTCTTGGGGCTCTGAGGGCTGGGCAGAGGCAGAGGGGCCGGACAGCGACGTGCGGGGACGGAAGACCGAGGGAATCGAGGGGAGAGAGGAACGAACCTGGCCAAAATAGCTGAGGATGCCGGGCTGTCGCTTGTCCGTCGGGTCCGGACGTGGTGTTTCGATGCCCGGGGGCGTGGAGTTGTTGGAGCCGATGTGGTCGTGATCGTCATCGCCGACTCTGCTGGAGGCAACCAGGCGGTTAGCGAAGCGCATTGCGAGGAGCGGCATGCGGAAAGCAGAGAGCGCGGGAGGCTGGCGCGGAGAGCGTTGCTGAGCGTTGCTGGGCGTTGCTGAGCGTGATCTCGCGGTGACGGCGACGCGCAGTCTATTTCAAGAAAACCGCGTGTAACGCTATTGGCGGGCGAGAGCTGTCGAAAATCGAACGACCCTCGTCCTCTGCCGCCGCCAGCTCGGCCCGATCGGTGCTGGTGCGAAGGGCTGGCAAGCGAGCGGCCCAAGAGCAGCGCCCGGCTTGGGGTGTGCGACTCACCTCTGCATCATGGCCTGGCGCAGCAGGTCGGTGGCCGCGCTGGGAGCATGGTCGTGCGTCGCCATGGTGGTCCAATGCCGCGGCGGGCGAGGGCGGAGGGCTGGGGGCGCTGGGGGTGGTGCTGCTGCTGGGTCCGGCGAGATGGCGTCGTCGATCGACAGCGTCGGTACAGCGCTCAGCGACTTGGAGCTCTGCAGATGGCGACCCGGGCGGCGGTGGGGGAAGGCACTCAGTCGTCGGGATAGCGGGCGTGGTAGGCGAAGTGGAAGGTTTTCTGCGCTCGCTGCTGATGCTTGTGCGGCCGGACGCTCATTTGCAGTGTGCGGCGGGTGGGAGGGCGGTTTCGAGGAAAACGCGGGCGGCGTCGAGGCTTTGAGAGGTACTAATGACAGCGTCATCCTCCTCGCGTGGCCCAGGAGGCGCCAGTGCGCAGCAAATGTCCGGCCGAGAGAAAACGACCGATGCCTTGTCCCAAAGCCTATTGGGCGCTAGGTCAGAGGGCCTCCGTCGGTGGGGCTGATGAAGGCAGCCTGGCGAGGGCAAGTGCGCGCCGTGCTCTCCACCAAAGCGATAAACCCAGGAGCGCGAGACGTAAGAACTCGGCGCCTGAACCACCACCCTCCACCGTTTAATGCAGGGTGAGGCCCACCCATTACACCGCCAGACCGCTTCCCCTGGCGTGCATCCGGCGCCGCCCCCAGTGACTTCACGCGCCACCCGCACACCCGCTTCGGGCGGCCATGCCAGTGTGCAGCAGACGGTCGCAACTCGCAACCACCGCCGTGGGCTGCGCTGACCGGCGCTGACATCGTCACGGCGCGCAAATCAAGGAGCGCTGCTGTCACGCCATGAATTGTTGCACAGCTACGGCGATCGTCAAGCATCGCTCGTCCTCGTACAATCGCCTGCAGCTAGCCCAGCCGCGCACCAGCCTGCACATCCGCCAGCCAGCCAGCCTGCCTGCCTGCCCGCTGCGCCGCCAGACTCGCATTACGCCGCCGCGCCCGCAGCCAGCTGCTCCGGGCGGCTGCAGAAGCACCCGCAGAGCTTCCCGCCCGCGACTCGGCCTGCGTGTTTGTCGAGCAGCTCTCCTGCAGGATGCGTGCAGCCTCTGGCCGGCCTATGACGCAGTGCAAATCCACAAACATGTGATTCCTGGGATTGCGACTCAGGCATCGTGAACCGCCCTGGTGGCGCTTGCCGGTGGCGGCGCGTCCGAGCCCCGACCCAGCATCGGATAAGATAAGATCCACCGCCCGCATCCGGCCTAGCGCATCGCGCGTGTGGCCCGCCCGGCTGCGGCTGCGAGTTGCTGGCCGGCCGCGTCTTAAGCTTGACCAGCATCGCGCGCGCGAGCAGGAGAACGCACTCCATCGCGAGCACCCGCGCCCCGTCCCTCGCCCGCAAGTCCAGTCTCGCACGCTGCAATGCCTCCTCGGCGGTCGCGCGCAGCCGCCGCTGCCTCAACTCCCATCAGTGCGCCCGACGCCACAGTCCTTCATCTTTTCACCCAACTGACCGTGCCCCCAGGAACGCCCACGCCCGCTGTCGCCGAGTCGGATCCAGACGCACAGGAGTCGCAGGACGAGACCCCCGCCGAGCAGGACGCGGATGATGATGTTGCCACGCCCGCGCAGGACCTCGATGACGAGGTCGAGGCTGAGGCTGAGGCCGAGCCCGATCCTCCCTCAGAACGCTCATCGCCCGTGGTCCAGCAGTTTCCGCGCAAACGCCGCCTGGGACGCCCGCCGAAGAACCGCCCGCCAGACTGGGACAATGCTGACTCCAACAATGACAACGACTCGCAAAGAGGCACTCCGGCCAAACGCCGCCGCGGCCGCCCATCCACAGGCGGCTTCAGAGGACGACCCAGAGGAGGCCCGTCTCATGTGACGCGTGTCCCCATTGACAAAGAGGGGAATCTCATGGACGTTGTTGACGATGAGGTTGCACTGCCCGAGGATCCTGAGGGAGAGCAGAAGGTCGACAAGATGGGCAACTTGAAGGGTGGCAGAGACTACCGCGTGCGCGTCTTCACCATCACTGGTCGCGGGGACAAACTATACATGCTGTCCACTGAGCCGGCGAGATGCTGCGGCTTCAGGGACAGTTATCTGTTTTTCACCAAGCATATGCAGCTGTACAAGATCATCGTCAACGAGGATGAGAAGCGCGACCTGATCGACCGCGAGATCATCCCGCACTCGTACAAAGGCCGTGCAATCGGTGTGGTCACTGCCCGCTCGGTGTTCAGAGAGTTTGGAGCACGAATCATCATTGGCGGAAGGCGAGTCATAGATGACTACTATGTGAAGGCAGCGCGGGAGAAAGGCCATATTGAGGGTGAAGTCGCGGATCCCAACGACAGACTGCCCCCTCCTGGCGAACCGTACAACAAAAATCAGTATGTCGCCTGGCATGGTGCTAGTGCGGTCTACCATACGGGCGGCCCAAGCGTCCCGATGCCCAATGGCAAAGTCGTCCCAGGAAAGCGAAGGATCAATATCACGTCTGCCAACTGGCAGTTTGAACACGCACGGGCTGCGAGGTAAGACCGCCTTACGCCTTTGTTTTGGGCTGAAACCCAACGCTAACAACGCGTAGCCGCTTCAATTCGGCCCTTGTGGCTGCTCGGCGCACTAACGTCGAGGGCGTATACGACCCACATACGAACCAGCTGCACTACCCAAAGATTATGCAGCCAACTCACGCCCGCTGGGAAGAGCTTGAGGTCGCAGGTGGCGAAGACGACACATCACTTACGCAGCCACCACTTGTGAATGGTACTTCAGGTCTCACCAATGGCACTTACACCAACGGTGCCACTAACGGGACTGTGATTGCGAAACGGTCCGGCAAGACTGCTTTCGAGCCGGTCCCTGGCGTCATTGCACGCAATTTCCTCATTGTCGACACCTATTTCGAGTCTGCACCAATCACTGGAGCTGGCGTGCCGGGTCCCGACGGTGACTTTTACGACGTAGGCGTGAACGGACTTCCAAATGTCAACGATGAGATTCTTGCAGAGTTGCCTCCCGAATGCCGGAAGGCACTGGATGAAGCGAAAGAGAAGGAGCAAGAATGGAAGAGTAGGTGGCACGGCGAGACTGCCGATGGCTGCAGGAAAGAACTCAAGATTGGCTTCACTGGCGTGCCGGTCTGATCATGTCACGATGCTGCAAGCTTCGCATTTTTAGGGATCGAGTGTTTGGGTGCGGACGGATTCAATACGGCGTTCTGATACCTTCTGGGCGACGGGGAAAGCAAAACGTCCTTTCCTTTTCTGCTAATGATTAACGGGCATTCAATATTCCCATATCGACGAGTGGTGTACTATATTCAAGCTTTCTGGTTTGCTATCGTGGGGAGGACAATGGGAGAAGAAGATCCCCATCAGGAAGTTTGTCATTGATGATGCTTGAACGAGTTACATCAATACATTTTGCTGATAGACTCGTTAGGCATGTGAAGCCGAAGACAGAGAACTGTTCTTACCACATCTTCTAAGATCGTGCGATTCCATCTTTACAAAAGTGTTAAAATGAGCAAAAGGCATTATTGTTGATGAATGTGGAGCCATCTGCACAAAGCCAAGAAAGGGCATTGCTCAAAGAATCAGTCAAGGGACATGGTGTACCTCCCTCTATGCCAGTCACGCTACGTGCTTGGCCCTATTATTGAATCCCGAACCATGCCAACATAACATCCTTGCTCTTCGTACCTTGACCGGACATGCACGTTCATGATTACCAAGCTAGATCTATCGCCAGAACAACAGCCACCTCCTCACAGCCTTGAAAACCGCGCTCCATCTCACTGGGCCCGTCTTTAGAATCCAGCCAAGGAGCCACAACTTACCAGAGTTTCCCAATTGCCCAACTTCCCGCGGCCTAGCTAGTCACGCATCGCACGTCAAGAGCGGGTGTCCTTCCTCACAGATCAGGCATTCCGCGTGCCGAAAAAAAAAATGCATGGCAGCTGGGGTGGACTTGGCAAAAGACATGGCATCGAACACCTTCGTGGACAAAGGAGCGAGAAGAAGAAGAAGCACTGCATTCGGCAGACAAAGATGCAACGACACTCACAAAGGTCACCATCATGTTTAACGGTCACTAACTGACCTTTTCGCCCCCCCACTCTCCTTCTTCCAGCATATGCAACAGCTCAATATTTGAAGTCCCTTAACGGCGGGAAAGAAAGACTGAGAGGGCTAGAGGGAGAGAGAGAGAGAGAGAGAGCGCGCGCGCGCAGGCAGAGGACAAAACAAACGGTCGTAGTTGCTCCAGCTAAAGGAGCAGCACCCACTGGTTTATAATGGCTTTACCCAACTACACGATGTGCCCGCCACCATTCATTTCCGACGCGGACTTCATGGGAGGAGGAGGATGTAGGTGTTGCCAATCCTCTTGAATCATTTCCACTCTACCACCAGCATCGTAAAAAAAAAAAAAAAGAGGGAGAAGGACGAAGACATATACGAGACCCGCACACCCAAAGAAAGCAAAAAAAAAAAAAAGGAAACTGACCGAGATCTTTTCACTCCCCACCCGCAGACATCGAAGGCCGATTCTGCGGCATCAACCCGAGCGCGCCCCGAGGCCAACGATGCTGCCTGCCGTGCCCGGTGCAAGACTGGGTGTACCCGGCCGACTACGTGCGCACGCTCAAGGTGGCCAACTACGTGGGCATCGGCTCCGTCGCGCTGTGCGGCGTGCTGCTGGCGTCCTTCCTCGCGCTGCCGCCCGAGCGCAGCAGCCGGCACTACCTCAACATCGGCGTCACGCTCGCCATCACCTTCTTCTCCGTGCCCTTCGTCGTCCCGCTCGCGACCGAGCCGGCCATGTGCCACGACCGCATCACGCCCAACGGGCAGGGGTCCGACGCGTCGTGCGCCTGGACCGGCGCGCTGCTGCTGCTCGGCGCCATGGGGTCCGCGCTGTGGAGTGAGTGGTATATGCATGTGCATATACATACATACATGCATACAAAGCAGATCCCTTACCTTCTTCGCATCGCTTCGTCAATTACGCCCCCTCCTCTCCAATACAATCTGCTGCTATTCATGTCTCCAACCCCTCCCCCACGTGCGTACGTCTGCAGGTCCACTAACGAGGAGATATATCCACACCAGTCCTTTTCCGCGCCCTCTGGCTCCACCTGCGCGTCTGCTGGGAGATCGAGCCGGGGCGCCCCTTCATGGGGCTCTGCATCGTGGCCGGCATCGTCGTCCCCGTCGCCTTCACCGCCGCCAGCATGACCGTGACGGGCGTCTCGTACCGCACCGGCCTCGTCTGCCTGCCCAACCACCACAAGGCCATCGTCACCTTCTGGGCGTGGCAAGTCGGCTTCGCGGGCGCCGCGCTGCTGGCCCAAGGCATCACGACGGGATACTGCCAGTGGGTGTTCCTGCGAGTGTTGGTTCGGGGGAAGAGGAAGGGAGGAACAACAGGCGGTGGCCGTGAGCCAATGACGCCGGCAAGCGGTGGTTCTGAGCGCTCAAACTTCGCGAGCGACGGATCGGGGCCGTCGGCGGAGCGGCCGCGGAAGACGTGGCGGCAGGTCAGGCGGATTTTGCAGCTGCAATGGCGCCACATAGCATTGACCATCGTGATGGCGGTCGAGTCGCTGTTCTACATCATCGTCTTCGTGGCGCAAGACACGCGATTTGGCGAAGTGGCGGCCAACGTCAACGAGCCGGAAGCGAAAACGTGGAGCGCGTGTTTGGTGTTGTCGGGTGGGAATAGGGAGGAGTGTCTGAAATATGCGGGAAAGTTGGCCATCTCGCAGGATTTGGTGCTGGGGTCGCTACTTCTGGGATCGGTGAGTACTCTTGCGGCCATCATCCTTCATCATACCCAACCAAGTCACGGCGTGAACCCACACTAACCTACCTCTCCCAGCTCATCGGCACTCAGAACTTCTTCCTCCTAGCCAAACCAAGCATCCTCATCGGATGGTGGGAGCTGCTCTGCCACCCCTTCAAGCGTCTCCCTCTGTTTGACCGACGGCGCGGCTCCGATCTTCCTTTGACCTCTCTCAAGCCAGAAAGGCATTCCTCTGCTCCCGGCACTGCCAAACTTAGCACTACCGGCGCTCAAGACCACGCCGTCAATGGCACCACACCCCTCATAACGACAGCCAGCACATCCGGCCCCTCCAGACAGTCCACTCTTTTCGGCTACCGCCGTCCGCGCTCCCGCTCTTCCCGCCGCTCCTCATCCACCTCCTCCTCGAGCAGCTTCCATGGCGCCACCGTCGACATGCCTCCGGTCACGGTACGGAACCCGTACGAACTCTTCCTCCCCTCCGAACGCGCCGCCTCGGTCAAGGACCCGGTCGAGCGCGCCCGTTTGGCCCGTGTTGGCGACATAGTTGACCTGCATAATCTCTACGCCACCGACGTCCGTGAGGACAGAGCAGCCTTCAACGCCGCGAGGCCTTCAACGCCGCCGCCCCCACCGCTACCACTCAATGTCGTCAAGTCTCCTCCAAGCAAACCACCAACGACCACAGCGACGACGACGAGAGGAGGCCGCAACAGCAGCAGTCCAAGTCCACGAACAACCGCCATCCACCTTCCCATGGCCACCTCGGCCGCCTCGCTCTCCCTTCCCTCCCCCTCCCCCACTCCCTCCTCTTCCTCCTCCACCACCTCCCACGCCATTCCCACAGCAGCAGCAGCAGCAACAGGTCGAGAAAGCCCCACACCCACCCATCCAGCCCCCCTCCAAGCCCGCGCATCACCATCACCATCCTCGTCCTCGTTAGCACCACCACCACCTCCCCCTCCCCCTCCCCCCACCCTCCCCACCCGCAGCGCAACCATCCACCACACCTCCTCCTCACCCACCCCCACCCCGCCCCAGCCTAATTCATCCCAGCACACCCCCCAGCACCTCCGCCCCAGCCGCAGCATCGACAACATGATGGCCAACGGCCGACACGTCGTCGGCCTTCCGTCCTGGGCCGCGCTCGGTGGCGGGGGCAGAGGTGGTAATGGTGGCAATGGTTCGTCGGCATCGACGGTGGCGGACCTGCGTGGGGCGATGAGGGGCGGGTTGGCGATGCATCCGGTGGGGGCGGCGGCGGCGGCGGACGAGTTTGTTGGTGGTGGTGGTGGTGGTGGTGGTGGTGGGGGAGGAGGAGGAAGCGGCGGCGGCAGGGGAGACGAGGCTGCTGCTGGGATGGGCGCCGGTGCTGATCGGGCGGTCGGTGGGACGAGCGGCGGTGAATATGCGGAGAGGAGGGGGGGCGGCTTTTCGGGTGGTGGTGGGAGCGGAGGGGCAGCAGGAGGGGGAGAGGCGAGAGGAGGAGGAGGAGGAGGAGGGAGAGGAGGTGTCGTGACGTTGGCGGAGATGTTGGATCAAGGACCTCCACCTGCACCTAACGGTGCTGGGTAGGGTGGTGGTGGGGGAGGGAGGGATGCCGACGACGAAGGAGACATGGTGAGTTGGAAATGGTCAGCTCCGCGTGTCTATCGTCGTCCGCTCGTGAGACTCGTGTTGGATGGAACACATGAGAGCGAGAATGGGAAGGTGTGGAGAGGAGAAGGAGCAAGCGTGTGGAGAGAGTGGTTGATGCGTGCGGGGAAAGAGTACGTACCCACCAGTGTCCGCTCATACCTTCCGTTCTTGGACGAGACCGGGAAACAGCAGCAGGCGCTCAATTTTTTTTCCATTTGCTGGTAGAGACATCATCGAATGCAATCGCAAGCTTCCTTCCCCTTCTCCTGAAAACGTCAACCGCGCTGGTCTTCGTCAAGACAGCGCTCGACGCTGCATCTTGGCATCATACAAGCCGCCATGCATGGTGGTCGTCCGCGCAAGGGTGTTGTACCAACGTCAGCCAATCCATCATCCGTCCAGACGCGGCTGACCAAAAAAGTAGTAGCAGCGAGCACAAGCAACGCCTTCTTCCACCATCCACATCGAACGCAAAACGGCGATCCTCTTTAGCCTGACGGGAAGGGAAAAAACAGCCACACCCGCCGCACTTCTGCCCGAAGCCCGGCGGCCACAGGATGCAGCACACTACTGCAGCCAGAGGCAGCAGCGAGCGGACAAAACCGCTCCGCAAAAAAAAAGGCGAAAAACTCCGCTTGTCCCGCCCGCGCTGCTCGCCGGCGCGCCGCCGCCATCGTCGTCACATCACCATGCAGCCGAGCTATTTTCGCCATTGGGGGGGAATCAGAACGACGACGACGACCGACATGACGCCTCCCCCACGGCTTTGCGCCCGGCCCCATTATTTTGTCAACCACGGACCGACCATACATGTGGGCAGCGAGCCGCAACGGCAGCCAGCAGACCTACGCACGGGGCGGGCGGAGCGCCGACCGGTTAGGGCGTGGTGGGTGAGAAATAATGTTCGGGGGCGTCTCCTCTCTCTCCCCGGCCGTCCGTTCGACAAGGGACGACGAGTACGAAGAACCTACGTACCCCCAGGGCGAGGCGCAGTACGTAGTGACTCCGGACGTTCAAACCTTCGCATGGGCATGGCAGGGGCACGCGGGGGGCACGGATGACGGTACAATATTAAAAAAATAAAATAAGAATAATTACCAGCGAGCGGGCAAGGATGCTGCCGGCGATGGCATTCGCACGGAGGGTTGCGAACGAGGCTTAGCACAGCCATGCACACTCACTTCTCACACACGCACTCATACACATACCAAAATTACACAGCTCAGCCCGGCTCAGCCCAGTCGGCCGAGACGAGACGAGACGAGACGAGACGAGGCGAGACGATGCAAGACGCGTATCCAGGCCTTGCCATGCCATGCCATGCCATGCCGTGCCATGCCCGCATCCCGCACGCGAGATGGGAAGCAGGATTGATTGATTCTCATCATCCGCCCGCGATCGACGTTCGTTGGGCTGAGACACGAACCGATCATCACCGCTCCTGGCTGCTGCTCCCCCTCGGTTCGACCGGTGGTCGAGAAACTTCCCCTCAGACGCACAAACCCTCGCCTTCTTCCTCGCGACCGAAGCTGCCTCGCAGTCGCTGCCTTGGTCCGGAGATGAGTGGAAGGGTGATTGTTGTTGGCGTCCAATGTCGATGAAACACCATCATCTCATCCCTTATACCTTCGTCTCGTCTACATCGCCATACCCAGACCGGGAAACACGGGTTGGCGACGGCAAGTTCCAGCCAGAAACGAGGCTTTGCAACGTCGGAATACCACCCATCACATGCAACAGTCAATCATGACCATGGAGAAAGCCGAAGTTTTTGTGGTGTGCCTTCGGCCGCTCAAGGCGGCCGAAAGCTCAATGTGTTGTTTTGTATTTCTCAAGTGTAGAGAAGCAATCTGTCTTTCGCTATGGCTTTTTTGTGGTTTTTTCTTTTTTTCCTTTCAGTGAAGTCGGTGAAAAAGAACCCAAATCCCTGCCCCAAGCATTTGCTGTAATGCCGTCACCGTCTTGATATGTTCCTGAATTAATTCCAAACCAAAGAAATAAAAGAGAAAGAAGCCGAAAAAAACAAGTGGGCTCTGTGGTTTGGGTATTTGCAACGTGCAGTAGTCTGTAGGATGAAAGCCCCCCTCTCCTCCGGCAACCATCGAATGCCATTAATTACAAGCAAAGCAGAACGAATCAAACCTCCCAGCCATGCAAAATCTCGGAATCGCCTCCGTAGGTCCGCGGAATGAAGCTGCTCGAAGCGAACAAGTAAAGTCGTAAACGTTTAGAAGGGTGTAAAGGCTGAAGATCGGAGGGTCGCCCAGGGTCGAAGGAATGGAGGCGGTCCCACTGCCTGTCGCGGGGCCGGCGACCGTCCGCGAGGGAGAAGAAAAGCCAGAGCCCCGCTAATGCGCCTAAGCCAGAGCCCAGACCCAAAACCGGAGCCCCAGCGAACAACAGATTTTTAAGGGCGCAAGAATGATGCCGAGAAGGCCCCGAAAGCAGAAAAAAACAAGCAAAGATCCCAGCCAACACCCCTTCCGGTAATGCCTTCCACCAGCCAAGTCCGTAGTCTAGTCGCTGAAAAGAATTCAACGAGAATGAAAATGAAAAGAAAAAAAAAGAATGCTGCAGCAATGGATGCAGCCCGCAAGAAAATGAGAACCTCGTCAAGGAAATCTATACAAGCCAGAAGCCGGACGCGATTTCGGGGCGGATGCGTGCTTTCGTGAAAAACCAATGGGGGGGGAAGCGTGTGCCGGAAGTGCAACAGGAAATCTGAAGTGTAGATCCGCATCCGCTGGAGCGTGTCTTCGTAGGGGAAACGGGCGGAGGGTCTCCCCAATATGAACAGTAAGAAAAGACTAAGAAGGGGGGAATCAGGAAATGCGCAAGTGCTTTTGTGTGTCGATCCCCGAGAAACTTTTCCATGCCAAATCGGTGCAAGCCAGTTAAAGAACAAAATGTGTGTCGCGGCCGTTGGACAAATTCCGGGTGCCTGACAAAACGGAGCCCAAGGATCGTCCGGTGGGGTGCTGATCACGGCGGTGTTTACGCCGTAACCGACTGAGGACCGAAACCGGGGGCCATGAAGTACGAAGGGTGCTGGCGGGCGCAGTACAGGCAGTTGCAGCCGGCACCGTGGCCACCCCACATGTGCTGTCCGTAGTGGGCGTACGCCTGAGGGAACATGGGCGCCTGCTCCTGAGGACTGGGCAGCTGGTGGAATGGAGGGAACCCAAACACGCTGCGACGGGCGTAGCCATCCGGGGGCGCCCAGGTGCCGGGGCCGCCATAGTACTCCGGCGTGTGCGGAGGGGAACGCTCGTTCGCGGAACGCGAGACGTGCCAAGGATCGAACTGGGTGTAACCAGGCGTGCCCTGCTGAGAGAAGGATTCGCACGAGGACAGCGACTTGCCGTACGTGCTCTGGTTGGACACCGGTGAAGGCAACTTGGGCATCGAGCGCAAGCGGTTGAGGTTGCCCTGAACCCTGGTGTTAATGGGAGCCAACTTGGTCGTGTTAGCGGCGCGAGCGGCAACACGGGCCTCGTACTCCTTCCAGTGGTCGAGCCAAGAGTTGAACCCGCGCGACTCGGTCGGCTCGCGGTGGAGGTTGTAGCCAAGGGCCACAAGCCAGTCCCTCTCGAGCTGGTTCAATTCCGTCACGGGGATGCCACTGACTTCAGACCACGATCGGTTGATGAAAGTGTTGTCGTCGAGGAACTTGCTTCCCAGCATCAGGGCAGTGGTCAGGAACCTGTAGACCTGCGAGTCGCTGCTCTTGAAGGGCGTGCCAGTCGAGAGCATGTCCATGCGGATCGACAGGTAGTTCATGCTGAGCAAAATCGTCGCGGAAGGAAGGCGCGTCGCGCAGAGGACTTGGTGGACCCACTTCCGGAACGACGGAGGAGAAGGACGACCTGGTTGGATGCTTCGCATGAGGTCAATATCTGCTAGGCAGATCGGGGACGAAAAGAGAGCATACATTCCCTGTGCCATTTCAGACACGAAATCCGTCATCGTCTCCATGTCGTAGTCAAGCTTGGCAGAGACACCGCCAACGGGCTTCTCTTCCTTCATGTGCGAATCAACGCGCTGCTGCTCTTGCTGGATCTGACGGTGCATCTCCATCTCGGGCATCGGAAGAGGAAGGATGGAAGCGCCGACGGAATCGTAGTAGTGAGGCTGCTGAAGGCCGGACGCGTTGGTGTTCTGGTAGGCGCCATGCTGGGGGTACATGATTGACGGGGGAGCCATGCCGGAATTGTGGCCGTAGCGCTCTGTGAAGTCGTAGCGAGGTTCTTCGTGGCCTGCGACGCCGTGCTGGGCAGCGTAGGGGTTCTGCTGGTAGTGCATACCTCCACAGCCGTTGCTGTTGTAGCTAGGGATGAACTCGGGCGGCGAGAGAGGCAGCTGCCGAGGCATCGGCGGGCGGTAGAAAGAAGGCATGCTGGACTTCGCAGTCGCAAAGAAATAAAAGAGTCGGTGCGAATTCGCCCTGCTGAAGGTGTCAGTGGCGCGTCGATGGGCGTGCGGGCTGAGGGAAAACTGACCGCCTCTTTTATTTCCGACCGAAGGGGATTCGAGCAAATGCTCTGAAAGCGAACCTGACCAGAGGATCTAGTAGCTGGCTCTCATGCGCGGTGACTTGTCGCTGAGCTGGCCGGATGGGAGAAGGTGCTGGGCAGACTAAACGCTGTGGCTTTGACGGGACGGACGCGCAACACCGATGAGCGTGTCAGTGGCGGTGGTTGGGCGTGATGCAGCCGAGCAGCAAGTCTGGCGTGTTTGGAGAGGGACGGTGACGAATCGAGCTGGAAGGAAGAGCTGCGAACGCGTCTAGGCGGCGACGGTGAGTCGGCGGAGGGATTTGAAACAGAGTTCGGGCGCCGGGAAGGAGGCGAATCCGTCGGCCGGGACGAATCTAAGTGAATAGCTCGTCGCGGTAGGGTGGTTGATCGAGCGGTCGGTCGCGGCCTGGTGGGCTACGAGCGACGATGTGGACCGCGGAACGCTCAGAGCAATAAGGGCGAGATGCGAAGAGGAAACGCAAGGGAATAAAGCAGCGGTTTGCAATGCGGATAGCAAGCTCCTAGAATGGCGGCAAGCGGACGGGGCCGGTGGTAAGCAATCCAGATGTGGACGGCGTCGACGCGGACACGGCAGCGGAAAGGCGTGAGGAGCGTCGCGGTTTCCTTACGGCGGCCCAGACGCAAGGCAGGAGGCGGCAGGAGGCGGGAATTCGGCGATGGGCGGTCTCGCTCGATGACAGCCGCGATGCACGGAGCAGAACGTCTCGACAGGCGGGTTTTCAGGCGCTGTGCAGGGTGGCGGGCGCAGTGCGGCAGCGGCAAGCCAGACGGAAGTGCTCGGGCAGACGACGCGTCGGGGGCGAGCGAAGGGTGAAGAGAGGGAGCGCTTCGCCGGGCGCGGAGTGGGATGGGGAGGCGGAAAGGGAAGATGGACGACGAAGAGAAATGGGCGGAGAGGTGACAGTATTCAGGGCCGCGGCCAGGGCGCGGCGCACGCACGCTAGCTCGCTCTGACGGGCTCGGGGCGTGAGAGCGGTCGCTTGGGGCTGCTCTTGGGTTCGTCAGTCCGTCACCGGGCTGCTCCACAGCGGACACCCCTTACGAGCGGATCCTCTGGCCAACCACGAGATCGGAGCCCAGCCTGCAGCGCCGCCGCTGGTCTCTGCCACGTCGGCTTCTCGTGCCCGCCTCTCCAGCCCGAGCCCGGCCCCCGTTCATTTCTCTCGCTGCGTACAATACCTGCCTTTGTGCACCTGCATTACGGGGCTGCCCCCGCGCCCTTCATTATTCAGCGCCCCTAGCAGCCCCAGTCGGTCCGGCGCGTCCAGCAACAAGTCGCTGGCCGTCCTTGCAATTTTTTCGCTGCCTCGCCGCGGTGCCTCGCCCTCCACGCCCGCAATCACACGCGCCGCGGCGGCAAGGAGCACGCTACACGCGTCGCAAGTCAGTCGGCGGTGGCTGCGTGAGCGACGGTTGGTGGCCTGCGCCGGGCCCGCCGCGAGCGTGACTGCCACTGCCTCCCATTATGACTGCCTCTGCACAGCGCCGGGCCGAGAGGCGGCGTGGAAGGCTTGTTCCGTCAGGCGCGAGGGCGATGCAGAGGCGCACCACACGCGCGCCGGCGATCAGAAGCTGCCCGGCCGCTGCTGCAACCGCAGCCAGCGTCATCCGCCGGACCAAGGCCTGCTCGGTGGTGGCAACGGCTGCGAATCACATCACCACTCGACCCGCGCAGGCCGGTCGCTTCCGCATCGTCATATCTCGATGCACCACCTGTTTTTGCGGCCAAGCCACGTTGGGCCAGGCAGTCTGGCCCTGAGCGACTCCACCGGTGTTTCATTGGCCCGGCGCGCGCCCGCGGTCCGTAGAGATTCGTTGGGAGCCTGCCGTGGACCCTCGTGGCTGGGACGTGTATATTGAAATTTTATCCGCGATCCCCGGGCCTGAGCGTGAGGCCCTCACGGCCCTTCATAACGCCCGACGCAGCACCCTCACCACCCGCCGCTAGCACCGCGCAGCCGGCGCGCAAATGCCAGCCGCGCAGCCGCAACCAGCAGCAGATTGGCTCCAGATTGTTGCAAATTGCACCTCCAACCCCGGCGGGAACAGCGCCATGGTGATCTGTGAGCAGCGTGGTCTCGCCCAGCACGCAGAGGAACAGGGCGGCGGCTGCCATCGAAGGCACGCATAAACACGCATCCGGGCAAGATCTTCAGCCTGACGTCTTGCTGGAGTGCGGCGGTCACAGCGGCTACAGGACGGAACCTGCGTCTGGCCGCGCTTCGTAGTCAGCGTCGCATTCCTGGCACGCCGGTCACCCAATGGCGCTGGAGGCCGTGTCCGGTCATCTCCCATCTGTCCAGTGTCGACCCGCCTCGTCGACCCGCCCATGGCTGCAGGTCGGACGACCAGCACGAGCACGAGCACGCCGCCGGCCAGCGGGCAGGAGACGCGGTCGAGACGGTGGACGCAGCGTGGCAGCGCAAGCCGCTTGGCCGTCGCCAGCTGCGAACCCCGTTTTTCTCACTCGTTCGGTCAGATACGACTTCTGGAAAAGGCCGCGACCGCCGACCGCTCTCTCGGGACCCGCGGTGCCTGCGCCTGACCTCGTCGCTCTCCGCTGTTTTAGAAGATCGGTCAACCGGGGAGGGCGGGAGGACGGCCTAACGGGCCAGCGACGAGTAGAATCCGTGCTGGCTTCGGAGCGGTCGCTACCGCGCGGCATTCTCGAACAGATTGGATTGTTAGATGAAGGGTGTGCAGTAATAACGGCAGTCATCGAGCATTCCGCGGCCGCCTGCTGGCCTCGTCCCTAGCGCGCGCCCGGCGTGGACCCTGTGGTGATGGGCTTCTCCGCGTGCGCCAGCCCCCAGCACCATGCCCTGCGGGTGGAAGCCTTCTCGAAGATCAATGTCAGCACCAGCACCCTCACCCTCCTCCCGAGCGCCATGGCATGCCGGCAGCCATCATCATGCCTTGCATATGTGAGATGGACGTGATGCGAGCCGTGCGAAACCGCCCGCGAGCTGCCGAGCCTAAGCGTGGGCGTGGGCGAGGGCCGTCCAAGGCTCAGCGTCCCTTCTGCCTCACCCCTCGTGCGGCCCGGCACACGCCAGCAGGTAGCCGTCGCCAGGCCGGCACAGTCACGAGGGGCCGCAGAGCGTCGGTCCGCCGCAAGAGGCTTCTCGGCCACCGGTCAAGTGTGAACCGCATTGAGCATCCAGCAACCAGACCCAAAGGACCCAGGCAGACCCAGCGCTCTCACGGCAACAGCTGACCACCCCGTCCCAACCCTCCCGCTCGGAGCCCACGAATGAAGCCTTCGTATCCTTACGGCCGGCGCGCGGCCAATCGCAAACACGACCACCGGCGCTCCAACACCATGACTCCGCGCCTCAAGCAGGAAAAATGCCATCACAACCGTCATGTCGCACCCGGCGCTCCTGCCATTAACGTCCTGCGCATTTCGTAAGCGGCGCCATGCCGCATCTCGCTTGCAGCCGCCTTCATTCGAGGAATTGAAAACGGAACGTTCCAAAGCCTCCCCAGACCCGTGTTGCTAAATTCTGCACCACGACGCATCCCCGCGCACTCATCATCCCCCCCCAACCTCCTTACGGACGCGCCCGCACTAAGCCGCTCGCGCCATCCCACGCCGCGCTGCATCTCAGCGCATTCTATCACGTACTGTGTAGGTATGTACGTACTCCAGCGGCGGAGCTCCAACTGCGCGGCGGGACTCACAGGCGGCAAGCGGGGCGGAGCAAGTCTGACCCCCCCAGTCACCTATTTTTTTTTTTTGGCTGTTGCTTCCCACCTCCTGCCTTTCCCAGCCACGAGCCCAAGCCCGGCCCCAACCGTGATGTGAGACATTTCCCACGCCAAAGTAAATTTCTAGCTGCTTTCTGGTGGCGAACGACGGGCCGCAGCACGAACACGCAACAGCACGCGGCTGCTGGGTAGAAGTACGCGCCAGCGGGGTTCGACCGTTGCCTGCGCCTGCCGCAATCGGAGCAAAGACTCATCATTATTAGTAGGTACTCGGAGCCTAGCAGTGGCGCGAAGCGGCAGCGGCAGCGGCTAGGGCAAGCAGCAGCGCGCGCGGATCGAAAGGAAAAAAAAAAAAAAAGCAACGAGCTAAAAGTTGGCAGCGTCATCGTGCTGCTGGTTGTGTAATAAGCTGATCGAGGCGCGGCGGCCGCGGTCGCTGCCCGACGACCACCAGGGCGCTAGGTAGATGGTGGATGGCAAAATCCAGACCCTGGTGAATTCATCATGAGATGATGCTCCCTTTAGGTGCTTAGCCGACGGAAAGTGGGGAGCGGGCAAAGTGGGAAAGCGGGCGGAAGTGGATCCCCAACCGAGGATCGGGTGGTGATGAGGGAAAAACGAGGTGGTGGTACAGGGCGGAGGCTCCATGAGGAAAGGGACGTGGGGAGGGGAGGCGTGGAGCTAAGGTGCCGAGTAGTGGTTGCCGGCTCGACTATACGGTCGTGGTCGTCATGGCGGCCAGCAGGGACTTCTTCTTTCGGTTTCTCATTGTTGCTGACCTCAGGGCGACGCAGCCCAGCTATTCCTCGCTCCCCCGTAAGCTGAGTCTGTCCAGGGTCGCGGCGCAACACGAGGGAGGCGCTCCCAGCGCAGACTTGCTTTTAGAGACGGGCGTGATCAGCGTCGTCGAGGGGCAAGGAGTCCGAAAGAGTCATGTTGATGTCCGGCAGGCCACCGCTTTCCTTGCAACCTCACACAACCCCAGCTCGGACTTCCGTGTAAGCACAACACGGGGCGAAACGTCGACGCCCTTGTGAAACTCCAGCCTAATGCGGTCGATCGTTGCACGAGAAACGCCGCAACACGAGCCTCGAAATGTTATCGTTTTTTCCCACCCCAGCAACCGCGGAACCCTCCAATCTACCTACCGCCAAGTAGCTGGTGCCTCGGTTCCAAAATAAACCACCTTCCATCAGACAGCTGCGGTGATCAAGGGGCAGTGACCGCTAGTCGCGTGAGGCTACAGGCTTTGCCCCACGGATCGCAACCAACTCCATCCGAACCAGAAACGAAACCAACGCGGCCCCCCACGTGGCAGAGCAGCAAATAGAAACGCGCCTCGGCGCCCCATACCTCGCTCCCTCAACTACCGCAGCCAAGTTGGAGAATGAGGCGTTCGGCCTCTGCATGCGTTCTGGCTGCCGACAAGATGTAAGGCGTCACCCCAGAACTTGCAGAAACAGGCAGCTACTACGTGTACGTATCACCGCCCACATCCGGATCCCCCTGCGTAAAGCTTGTTAGCCGACGTGTCGTCTTCCCAACTACCTTCACTGGTGGACGAGCTGAAGCATTGGACGATGGCGTCCTACGCATGGCGAAGAGCCTGACCAACAGTATATTCTACTGAGACTTTAGACACTTCCCCCAGGCCTTGTAGCACAACGTGAAGCATCCTCGAAAGAAGGTGCGAATTTCCCTTACACCGATAACGAATTACTTGCCGGTGCAAGCAGGACGTACTGAGCGTTCTGAAACATGGGCTCCGAAGCTCACTCTGCCGTGAAGCCATGCGAAATATGGACGGCCGGCAGCCTTCCCTCTCCAAATGCCAAAGACTCGGGAATAAGGAGAGCTCTCAAACTGCCCGCCGGTGCCCCCAGACAGCACGCGGTGAGGCAAACTGTGGAAGCCGTTCGACTATCACGTAACACAAGCCCTGCATAAACAAAAGCCGGCGAGTCACCAGCCTGCGTTCAAAAAAAAAAAAAACCGGGGTCTTCCATACATTTTTTCCCTTGTGGACAGTCAGTCACACGTCACACGGACACATTCGTCTACTTCCATTTACAAACGCTTCTGCTTTCCTTTTTGCAAATGCCATCTTACTACCTTGTACGAGTTGCCTCTGTTTCAAAAGGTGGCGCTCTCTCGAACGGACGGCCCGGTCCTTGAGACAAGGGGGACGGTTTCCATTGTGAGTCCACGCGAGGAGGCAAACGAGGAAGAACAAAGAGAAAGAATGGGTAAAAGTATGTGTGGTACAAGGGGGCGGTGTTCTCTAAACGTCTCGTGGCGTGGCATTCCCACCAACAAAAAAAGATTGCTATCACCTAGCCCCTTCATCTTACAGACTTGTGAAGGTGTGTGTGCGCGTATGAAGGAACATTCCGTGCCGGCTTCAGCTCTCACCCGCTCACCGAAAGAATTGTGGCGAGAGAGAGATAGAGAGGGCAGCGACTAACTATCACCAGATCGCACAGCTTCCATTCGGAGGAATGGGGTGAAAAAAAATTCATACATATATACGCCTACCATTCCGGTTGGAGGAAAGAAAAAAAGAAAAAAAAACCAACAGTGGCGTGTAGCATGGTGCGGATGTGGTGTGGACTCTCATCACCCACCTCATCAAGCGCTCTGACCATCCCAAGAACTTGACTTCTTTTTTTTCTTTGCTATGCAGTAATTGCAGATGCCGACCTTGCCCCTGTCCTGTCCTGATCGCCCCTGGCTAGACCGCCCGTTGACACGAGGGTGGGTTGAGGCCAAGCCGCGCCGTCCCTTGCGTGAAACCGCGGGAAGAGGGGGACCAAGAAGAGACGGGAGAATGCGTCTTAACATAACTACCTACGCGAGATGGACGCGTATAGTGCGCGCGCCATGAACGCGCGTGAATGGGAAGGGGAGGGGAAGGGAAAGGGACATGACGTCGGATATGAGGTGAGCTTGCTTGATTGCACCCGGCGCACGCCGGAGGACACGGAGAGCCCACGTCTCATGTGCGTGAGGATGGAAGGCAGAAGCGAACGGGACGCCTCACGCGTTAGGCGTCGAGTTCGTGTCCTTGTGAGACACTCTCGGGCACGGACATAGGCATACACATGTAGGCAGGGATGGTTGTTGCAAGAAGCATTGGAAGTAGTGAACCACTCAATTCGCGGTTACGCCAAAACGCCATAACGTAAAGGATGAGCGGCTGTGCGGCTCCCATGGTATTTCAGCCAGCTACCTACGTTACAGAGACGCCATGCCCGTCATAAACCCATCCAGATGAAGAAACTTTTTGAGAACCACCGACGACCATCCCAGCAGCACAGAGCAGAGCAACAGCCCGCTTAGTTCATCTGCCTGATGAGGGCGTTGATGTGGTCCTCACGGTTGCCAAGATCACCACCCTCGATGAAGTGCTTGAACTTCCTGGTGTGGAAGCCACCGGTGGGGTTGGACAGCTTGAAGGGCCAGAGGAAGTTGCAGACCTGCTTGAAGTTGGGGCCAACGGTGTAGATCTCGTGGATCAGGTCCTCGATGCAGACAACGCCGAACTGGCCGAGGTTCTCCTCGATGATGGCGTTGTCAGTGAGCGGGATGCGCTGCTTGTTGATCTTGCCGTAGCCGCGCTTGTAGACGAGCTCACGGACGGACTTGAGGTTGGGGTAACCGTAGGCGATGTACGGCTCAACGATCTTCAACATCTCAGAGGTGGCCTTGGTGATCTTGACGAAGCAGCCGTTGTTGATCTGAAGAAGACGGAGGAGCTGCAGGGTCTTGCGCTTCTTGGGGTCAATCTTGTTGATACCCTTGATGCGGACAACGAAGGCGAGCTTGGGCTCAGCAGGGACGTAGAAAGAACCATCCTGCTTGGCAACGCGCTGAAGGCGGACCTTCTCGCGCTCTGCGTCACGGTACTCCTTGACGTAGGACTCGGCGCGCTTGAAGATGACCTCGCGCTTCTTCTTGTTGGCCTGTGTGGAACACCGTTAGCTTGATGAACCAAGGTGATCGAGACCCGAAATATTTCGGAGAAGTAGGTGTAGTCAGTCCCGAAAGATGGTTAACGTAGAGACAGCATCGACCCGAAGGTCTAGTCATCTCGGTTGGTATTGTCATCACCCCAGCCTATTTCTCCAAAATATCCAGGTAATCAACAGAGGAATGTCCTTACATCACGCTTCTTCTGGAGCTCGGCAGCACGGGTCTCGTGGTCCTTCTGCTGAGTCTTGCGCTTCTTGAGCAGGGTCTCAGGGACCAGGACCTGGTCCTTGGTGGGAACGGTACTACAACCACCCAAGAGAGAATGTCAGCAGTCTGGTGGAAAGTGGTGGTGAGCAGCGCAAGGCTTGCTCCCAGACGAGAACTGCAGCAAGTGCGGCATTCCCGACTGAAGATTGGACTCGAAAGGAAAAAGTTTTTTGATCGATGAGCAGTCCGGCGCTGCTAGGCGCAATGGACCGTAATATCTCAATCGACAAGACCCCGAGCGCAATGCTCGAGAGGTGATATGCGCGTACTTTGTGCAAGCGTGGAACCACCCAGCGCTGCCCCATTGCGTACGGCAAAATTGATTCAAGGGAGAAGACGGTTCATCTTCAACCCCAAAACCCCAGCCTCGCATTCTCAAGTGCCGGGCGCGAGTGTGCACACGACCAAATGAGGACCGAGGACCGGGAGGGAGAGTGTATCGAGCTGGAAGGTGCCAAACGGGGCAGCCTTCTCCAGCGAGGAAATAACCACAACCAGCTGCATTCTCGTCCTTGGGTGCTCAGCCGAGCGGGCGGCGAAGGGAAACGTACGACTTGACAACGGCCATTGCGAGAACTTTTCCGGCGGTGCTGCTGGATGTTAGTGGTGGACGGAGGTGATCGTGGACGTCTGGTTCTTTTTCAAAAGAGGCGCGCGAAGAAAATTGGAGGTGCGGCCTCGCTTGCGAGCGGCCCGTGCAACTGACCCGTGCACATCACCGATGCCAAGACGCTTCCACCGCCCACCACCACCGCCAACAGCTCCACCGCAACCCCTCCAGTCCAATCTTCCAACGAAGCCGCGACAGGCATCTGACAACCCGCGTCCGATTAGTATCCAGCCCTTCTCCCTCGAACCCCCCCCGCCATGTCCTCCAGCCGCCGCGGCGTCGGCCTCTCGGCCTTCGACCAGCACCGCATCACGCAGGCCCAATACGCCTCGCACGGCAGCAACCTGCGCACGCAGCAGGCGCGCTCGCTCGAGACGCAGCTCTCCGTCTTCCAGTCGCTGCTGCACCAGTTCAGCATCACGCACGCCAAGGACATCCGCTCCAACCCCACCTTCCGCGCCGAGTTCGCCCGCATGTGCAACGCCATCGGCGTCGACCCGCTGGCCTCGTCCAACCGCAAAGGCGGCGGCGGCGACGCCAAGAGCGGGGGCGGCAGCGTCTGGGCGCAGATGCTGGGCAGCAGCGTCAACGACTTCTACTTCGAGCTGGCGGTGAGGGTCGTCGAGGTGTGTCGGGAGACGCGGGCGGAGAATGGGGGCATGATCGCGCTGAATGAGGTCAGGCAGCGCGTGCAGAAGGGCCGGGGCTTTGGAGGTGGCATGGAGGCGTCAGAGTATGCAGGCCCCTTGCCGCTCGTCTGTATCAATTTATTCGTTGATTCTGAAATGCTCATTTGTGTGTCTGCCCATTATAGTGACGACGTCTTGCGAGCTGTAAAGTCGCTCGAGCCGCTCGGGTCGGGCTTCACCATCATGAGGCTCGGCCACAAGCAAATGATTCGGTCGGTTCCAAAGGAGCTCAACACAGACCAGTCGGCCGTGCTAGAAGCTATACAGGTGTTGGGCTACGTCACGGTATCCATGCTGCAGATCAATCTGGGTTGGGAGCGCGCAAGAGCAGTGGCTGCCATCGAAGATCTCCTGGCAGACTCGCTGGTTTGGGTGGATAAGCAGACAGAAGAGACTGAGTATTGGTCCCCGACGTTCATCACGGATGCGGCAGCGAGCGAAGGAGACTGAGGGTTATGTTGTTGACGACTTTTGATTCCTCTCTACCCGAAGTGTCTGATGATACCCATGAAGCGTCTGACGCGTTTTGCATCTCACATGAGCCATTAGAAAAGCAACATAAAACCCCCTAATGCCAAATCAAAGAAAACCCATTCTTGCACTTTTATGCCTGAATTGCCCGTCCCAGGGCACCACCAGTGAACTGCTGGCCACGAGGCACGCCGCTCGATCCGCCCCGGCCGCGACCACGGCCACCACCGCGTCCACCACGGCCGCCACGGCCCGAGCCTCCTTGCCTCTCGAAAGCGTTGGCCATACCTTGTGTCCGCTGCTCCAAGGTCTTCTCGTTGGCCTCGATGAGGCCGCTGGCCTTGTCGCTGAGAGTAAGGGCGAGGCTCTGCAGGCGAGAGAGCTCGACACCCTTGCGGAAGATGATGGCATTGTTGACCTGGTCAAGCGCCGCAGCGAGCTCCTCGTGAGAGATCATCTTGCTGACGACAGCAGAGACCTTGCGATCGGGGAGCTCGAACATGGAGGCCAAAGTAGCAATGGAGAGAGTGTCGTAGAAGGGCGCGTAGGTGAAGAGGTAAGTCCTGAGACCCTCCTCTTGGATCTGCTCAGAGAGCATGACCTTGATCTTCTCCGACTGCGCCATGAGTTCCCAGATCTTGATCGAGTTGATGAAGTCCGCAGACTTCTTCCACTCACCCGCAGCAAGCGCCTTCGAGGCTTGCATGACGTGGTCGCGGGTGTTCTCAGGGGGACCGGTGAAGATCTGGCGCTCATGGTACTCTAACAGCCTGCGGTAGGTCTTGCTGATGACCCGCTTCCTGATGTCAGGCGAAGAGCCAACTTGGGCGAGCAGAGGGATCTCGAGCAGCATAGAGCAGGTCAGGTAGACACACTCCAGCAGCTCTAGGTTGATGTGCATGTGGAATGGCAGTTGGCGCTGTCTCTCCAGACGTTCCTGTTCAGGAGAAATCTGAGAGTAGCGCTGCATCTGGAGACCCTGCGCAAGAAGCTCCTTCTGCCTGTTGCTACCACAGATCTCCTGCAGAGAAGTCTGCGCCTCATAAACAAGACCGGCCCTGAAAGCGCAGAGACCAACCTGCACAAGTGTCCGGTTGAAAAGGATCTGGGTGTTGACATCGAAGTTCGAGATGCCTTCTTGCAAGTGAGACATGAGCATCATGTCACGAGCCTTGTAGTAGTGGTCATGCAGCGCCAGGTGGTAGATTTCGCAAAGCATAGCGCGTGCCCTGATGATACCCTCACTGTGCTTGAACAAGTACGTGCAGAGGGTCGCGATAAGGTCGGTGGGATCTGTGGAACCATCACGGGGGGTGACAGTAGAATTGATGCCGGTGGGGATGGCCTTCCACGAGTTCTCCTCCAGAATCTTGATGACCAGCGAGGGCTTGAAGTACAGGTGCTCAAGGCGGCGCATGACGACGCGGTTCGAGCTGTCCTGAGTGCCACCGTGCTTCTCAACCAGCCACTCGATGTACACCTGGGTCCGGGAGATGCTGGTGTACAGCGTCGTCTCATCCGTGAGCCTCTCGACGTAATCAGCGGTGTGGGGGTCGATGTGCTGGAGGGCGCGGGTAAGCTCATCGTCGAGGCGCTCGATGAAGGAGGTGATGCTGCCGGGGACCTTGAAGGTTTCGCCCTCGGTCAGCACAGGCTGCTTGTCGTCATCTTCCCACTCCTCAGCACCCTCGATGACGATGATGTCACGGTTGTTCTCGAGAACCTCGAGCAGCCGGCGGAATTCATTCTCGGCCAGCTTCCACTGCTCCTGAGTCATCTGGTTGGTGGTACCGGTGGTGAGGTCGAAGCGGGTGGAGATCAGAGTCAGAAGCACGCGGATCTTCTGATAATCGGTGTTGGCGACATCGTACAGCTTCTCCATGGTGCGAATCTGCTCCAAACGGTCGGTGTTCTTACGGCCACGGGCCTCGACGATAGTGCGGAGATGCTTGAGTATGCTCTCGGGGGTGTAGACCATAGCCTTGCCGGCACGGTCGACCGTGATGAAGCCGTCATCGCCGCCCTCCTCGGTCTCGGCGCCCAGAGAGGGCACCGCCTTTTTGGTCTTCTTGGGGGTGGGAACAACCTCCTCAACCACATCGTCCGCCATGAACTTCTCTGGGTCGTCCTTGAACTTCTTGATCTCGGCAGCGTAGTCCTGCTTAAGCTTGCGCATGCGCTGGCGGACAGCGTTCAGGCCGCGCGTGTTGGTGGCGTTCATCTTCTTGGGCGAGACCTTCTGCTTTTCGAGCGTCTCGATCATGGTGGTCTCCAGCTCGGAAATGGCCCTGATGTACGGCTTGGGCGACTTGCCATTATTCTGCCTGACGAGCGCGGGTATTTGACGGTTCATCTTGTCGAACTCTACGTTGTAACGTTAGCAGGCCATGGCTAAGCCGCCACGCACAGATGTGAGCTTACCTGAGGCGATGACAGCCCAGTCGTTGATCTTCTCGGCGTTCTCAATCGCCTTGATGGTGGCCTCGAGTTCCTCGAACCGCTTGTCCTTCGCGCTCTTGACGACGGTGACGCGCTCCTCGTCGTCGCTGTCGCTTTCATCGGACACGTCCCTCAAGAAGCGTCCAGCGCCAGTCTTTCCTTCATCGTCGTCATCGCTGGAACCCTCCTCCGACTCGTCCTCCGATGAGCTTTCCTCTTCCGACTTTTCTTCTTCCTCCTCCTCAGAGTAGAGCTCCTCCTCGTCGGAGCTGCTCTCGCTGGAGCTATCGGCGGCGGTGAAGAAACGGGACATCGTGGAGGCTGATCCGGGGCCTGCGGGGTCGGTGTCGCGTGGAGGTTGAGGTTGTGGAGCGCGTAGACGTCGCGATAATATTTGCCGTTGGAGGGGCCGGCTGCATTTCGCGGTTGAAGCGAACGCACCGCATTTTGATGCGTCCGTGCGCTGTGTGTCACGTGATAGATGTGCTGCTTCTAGCCATAAGTCGTTGCCTTGCAATACATTTGACTCATGATCTCCAGCTCCTGATTCATCCTCACTCATAGTCGGTCACATATCAAGAGTCACATCTAGGTTGCAGTAGTCATACACTCCATCGTTGTACAGTTCTGTGCAGATGATCTTTTGCCACCGTCAGCAGAAGCGACAAGCAGCATCAGGACAAAGATGAAAGAATCTAAAGCTAAACTCGGGATATGCTACGCCGTCTACGCCAAACTTTTGGATTTCCTAAATGCGAGCTGCCATATCAGCCCTCCTCGTGGTCCATGTCATCGCGGCCCCTCTTTCCGCCACCCCTTCTTCCGCGGAGCACACTGCCCTTCTTGCCTCTGTTCTCATGCAGATCTTTCATCTCCCTGACTGCAGCTCTCTGTGCCTCACCCACACGCTCAGCGAGGATCATGACCTCCTCCTTCTCAACCGACTCTTCGGTCAACTTCTTACCCAGTGCGGTCTCAATGCGCAGCCAGATCTCCACGTCGTACTGCGTGACCAGAGAAAGAGCTTTACCAGACTTTCCAGCGCGGGCCGTACGTCCAACACGATGGACGTACGTCTTCGAATCCGGAGGCAAATCGTAGTTGATAACATATGAGACACTTGGAATGTCGAGACCACGAGCAGCAACATCGGTAGCGACAAGAATGTCTCGCGACTTTGCCTTGAACTTCCCCAGCGCGCCCAATCTTGCAGATTGGGAAAGTTGGCCATGGAGAGGGATGGCGCCAAAGCCCAAAGCCCGGAGCAAGATTGCGATCCTTTGCGTCTCGTTGACGGTGCGCGTGAAAATGATGGTTGGATGGCCGATCATGTCGTTGAGCAGATGGATGAGATAGAGATCCTTGTGCTTGTGGGGAACGAACAAGTAGTGTTGGATAAGGGTCGAGACTGTCTGATGGGAGGAGCTTGAAATGGACACGCGGAGAGGATTGCTCAGACTGGCTCTTTGAAGGCTCTCGATCTTTGAGCTCATAGTGGCCGAGAATAGATAGGTTCGTCTGCCCTCTTTGGGCAAAACCTTGAGGATCTTGTCGATGATGGGACCGAAGTCGAGATCCAGCAGCCTATCTGCTTCGTCCATGACCAAGTACTTCAGCTGCTTTAGAGAGAAACCTTTGGTGTTCTCGAGATGGTCGAGCAGACGACCGGGGGTGGCGACGATGATATGTGGATTCTTTCCCAAGGCAATCTGCTGGGGCGTCATATCCATACCACCAACCAGGACCGCGCACTTGACTCCGATCAGGCTGCCCAGTGCCTCGAATTGTTGTGAAATTTGGTAGGCCAGTTCGCGGGTTGGTGCCATGATCAAGCCGAAAAGTTTCTGCTGTCTCTCCATGAGGTCCTGAAGGATGGGCAGCGCAAACGCTGCCGTTTTTCCTGAACCAGTCTCGGCCAGACCGATCAGGTCCCGTCCTTGGAGAGCCAACGGGATGGATTCGGTCTGAATGGGAGTCGGGTTCTTGAATCCCAGAGCTTCACAGCTGTTGCAGAGCTCCTCCATGATACCGAGATCCCTGAAACTCTTCCGTGCCTGTTCACCCTCTGTCGCTTGTGCTTCCTCGGTGGAAGCGTCTTCGGCATCGCTTTGCGCATCGTCAGAGGTGGGCTCGGCAGGCTTCGTAGGCTCGGCCTTCTGCGTCTTGGAGGGAGCGTCGCGGGCAGAGGCAGCAGCCGCCCTGGGCTTCGCAGCAGCGGGCTCGCCGCTGATCTTGCGCTTCTTGAGGGCGGGCATCTTTGGTGGAGTCGGGAAGTGGTGCAGATGCTGGCGTCGGTTGCTGGGAAAAATCGCGACCTAATCGATAAGCGCGCCTTCCCGGGATTTTTCTCGCAACCCTCCGCCGCAAGCTCGCATCCCAAACAACTTCCTCACATCCCACATCACCACACACCATGGCAAAACGGAGAGTCAAGAAGCGCACGCACGTCGGCGCCACCCTGCCCAAGAACACAGTAAAAGCCAATGATGGCGCGCCGAGGAGCATGGTCATTCGCGTCGGAGCCGGAGAGGTCGGCTCCAGCGTGTCGCAGCTGGTCAAGGACATGAGGTCGGTCATGGAGCCTGGCACAGCGACGAGGCTGAAAGTACTGTTCCCCTAGCATACCACTTCTTGCATCCGCTGACCATTCTTGCAGGAGAGGAAATCCAACAAACTGCGCGACTACACGACAATGGCTGGTCCTCTCGGTGTCACACACCTTATGCTTTTCTCCAAATCCTCCTCCGGAAACACAAACCTGCGCATCGCAAAGACTCCTCGCGGACCCACAATGCACTTCCGCGTCGAGAAATACTCTTTGTGCAAGGATATCCAGCGCGCCCAAAAGCACCCCAGAACCGGAGGCCATGAGTACCACATGCCCCCTCTCGTACGTACATGCCAACGTCAGTCCGTCTCAAACCCTCTCTAACAGTGGCTTTCGAACAGCTTGTCATGAACAACTTTACGAGCTCCCAGACCTCGACCAGCGCGGAGAACCCCATCCCGAAGCATCTTGAAAGCCTCACGACAACCATGTTCCAATCGCTTTTCCCGCCCATCTCCCCCCAAGCCACGCCATTGACCTCGATCCGCCGCGTGCTACTCCTGAACCGCGAGCCCTCCCCCGACGACTCGAACTCTTACGTCCTCAACCTGCGACACTACGCAATCACGACCAAAACCGTGACAAAGGACATGCCCAAGAGCCTGCGCCGGCTGAACAACTCGGTCAAGGACAAGAAGAAGCGGGGGCTGCCGAACCTGGGCAAGCTCGAGGACGCCGCCGACTACCTGCTGGACCCGGACGCGGGCGGCGGCTACACCAGCGCGAGCGACAGCGAGGTCGAGACGGACGCCGAGGTCGAGGTCCTGGAGACGACGCGGAAAGTGCTCAACCGCAAAGACAAGCAGCGCGCGGCCGCGGAACGGCAAGGCGGCGGTGCTGGCGGCTCGGCCGGCGCGCGCGGCAACGTCGAGCGGAAGGCGGTGAAGCTGGTGGAGCTCGGCCCGCGCATGAAGTTGCGCCTGCAGAAGGTCGAGGAGGGCCTCTGTGGCGGAAAGGTCATGTGGCACGAGCACATCACCAAGACTGCTGAAGAGGTCCGGGCGATGGACAAGAAGTGGGACCAGCGGAGACAAGAGAAGGAGGAGCGGAGGCGCATCCAGAAGGAGAATGTGGAGAAGAAGAAGAAGGAGAAGAAGGCGCGGGGCGAAGATGTCGACGAGGACGATGAGGAGGAAGACTACGACGAGGATATGTCCGACGCCTGGGATAGCGAAGGCCTTGATGACGAGGGTGCTGGTGATGTAGAAGAGGACGAAGATGAGGATATGGAAGACGACGAATGAGCGAATGCTCTCATATGATCGTTTTTTAAATGTCTATATACCCGGCCTTTTGAAACTCTCCATCCAGGTACCGCGAGGTCGACTCATCGTGTATCGCGGCATGGTCATGGCGTCAACTTTGGGTGAACAAGGTTCGATTACTTACGTACACGGGCGCAGGGTTTAGTAACTTCCATTGGGGCAAGTAGATACAAAAGTTTGCATAAAAATTGGGTTTATCAACAGCGTCACAGGTGTAAACGGTAGCACAGCAATCACATGTGAGATGTCATGTAATAAAATTCGTTCATCATCCCATCATCTCACTATCTTACAAACGCCCTAAAGAACGTCCTAGCTATCCAAACACTCAGAGCAACTCCACCAGCCGCCTCCGCTTAATTACTTGCGAACGACACTCGTCCCGTCATCGGGGCCAGGCAGACCCTCGTCGTCGCCAGGCTCCGCATAAGCACCAGCCTTCTTGGCAGCACCGCGCGTCCGGTCGGACAGGATGTTATCCTCATCGATAGCCTCCTTGTCATCGCGAGCTTTTCGTAAGAGAATCGGCGTTAGATGAACACAAAGAGGTTACATTTCAGCTTTGGGAGGGAATGGTGGCGGCGGTGGATCATGAGACTCACCCAACTGCTCGTCGGTGTCGGCGGTGGCGGGGTCGATGGGGTCGTCGACGGGCGCCTCGTCCTTTTGGACGCGGATCTCGGACTGCCCGGTGCGGCTGACGTAGTCGTTGTCGCGGGCGATGCCGGCGGGGACGTCTTGGGTCTCGTAGGTGGACATGGCTACGGGATGCTGGTAGGTGGCTGTTGTTGTTGTTGTTGGAGGAAGAGGAGGAGGAAAAGGTTGGAGCTGAGCTGTGCTGTGCGGACGTCGAGTCGATTGCTGGGGTTGTGGAGTTTGAAATGGGAGAGAGGGTGGTTTTTTATGTACGGTTTGACCGTTTAGGTCGGACGTGGTTGTCAGGCCTTGGACGTCACCGCCGTCCGATGCTGATGTCACTCACAACATACGTGATAGATGACAAGTCCTGCAGTTTGGGCGGTAAGCAGAAGCAGATCCTTGGTCCAGAGCGGCCGTGCCGAATCATGGCTGGCAACAACTATGCCGCAGTCGGCGTGGTCTACATCAATCGCACGTGTGGGGGGAGGGGGGCCATGGCAGAATCATGACTGCATAGGAATTAGGAACCCCAGGAAAAGAACGGGCCGCCAGAAGGAAGCGATGGAAGAGTGGAAAGTGACAGTCCGTATAGTAGCAGACGTCAACACTCGGTCCTTTCAGGTTAGCGTCAGGAACGGTCCCGGCGCCTATTGGATCTGCAAGCCACCAGATCTCGCCAATCTGGAACTGACGGGGGAATCGACAATGTTGGTCGATACGGTGACGATGCGAAACAGGAAGTCCTAATGAGTGCAGCTGATCTTGTCTTCTCCATTGCTCATCACATCCCCGACGCATCAGGACAGCTGGTCGCCAGGTGATGGAGGTGTATCGAGTCTAGCTACTGAGCAAGGAAACACCATGTCGGGAATCATTCGGCCTCCGTTGTCACCGTACAGGCCGCGATGCAGCACCCGACGAAGCGCCTTCTCTTTTACTTTCCGCCCATCTCACTAGAGAGACCGCTCACACCACCGTCACGCTGCCTCGGAGCACATAGGCCGTTGTCCTACAGTGCCACCATGCTGTTATTATGAAAATCGACCGAAAGTCGAAGCAGTTTGAAAATGCAATATCTACGTCGCCAACAGTATCCCGTGTCTATAGTCTAGATATAAGCACAGGAACGAACAAAACACAAGCACACATGATCGTCATCTACAAGTATTTACAGCAGTACAAAACGTGGTACATATCGGGAATCACTGGCCCTTCTCTTTCCCCTCAGCCCTCCGCGTCAGTTCTGCTTTCACAGAACCATCGCTGGCCTTGTTTGCTCGCTTTGCTACTCTGGCCTTCCTGTTTGAAGGTCTTTTTCTTTTCCTGTGTTCCGTTTTCGCCCGGTCCCACAGCTCAAAGCCCCTCGTGATTCCATCCAACTCGTACCAAATCTCTTTCGTGGTCAGACCCATGGCTCTCAGACCGGTAAGAGCCCAGCTCAAAACCGATCGAACACGTTGTTTCTCCCACGCAAGCGTGGGGTTTTCCTTGATTTGCCTCAACGCAGCCCGATACACTGTACGCATGAGAGGAAGCGTGGGTGACAGGCGCCTGCCACGAAGAATGAGCTCGGACCCATCTTTTCCCTCTACAATGATTTCCTCGACTCTCAATTCCCAACGCACTTCTCGCTCGGCGTTCTGCATGTAGTGTTTTCTCTCGAGGTGCGGGGCCACCGACACGTCCTCACACCACTTGGCCATCAGTTCCATGCCATTGTGGGCACCGCGGGTCTCTGTGACGCCTTGCAGCAATTGCGCAAAGTCCTCCTCCTTGACACATCTCTCCAGCGACTTCGTGCCGCGGTAGACGAATAGGCGGGAACAGAATTCGTGCCACTCAGGCCCAATCGTGGACAGGACACACAGAATGCCGTGGAAGCGGTGATAGCGTTCCTTGTCGCCTGAGCCGAACCTAGCTTTGATGAGCCTGCGAAAGATAGATGCAGCCTTGGCGAGAGGATGTGTCTCGGTCACTCGCTCGTCTTGCTTGAGCACTCTGTCTTGGAGAATGAGGAGCTGCCTTGCTATGAGTGCACCGACGTTCGCCACCCTTGCTTCTCTATGGTGCATGGCCAGATTGTGAACTACGTTTTCAACAGTATCCCACTGTTGCCGTTGCATTTGGATCTCGAGAATTGCCCAAGAGGTCTGGGGGGCGATGCCACCTCTCTCGGATTGAAGAGATGTGACGCGAACGAGCAGATCTGCATCGTCCACAGCATAAGCGTACTTCGTGATCGCCGCGGCAATGTCGCTATGCTCGTACAGTTCCAGAGGAATCAAGGGTCCGTCGATATCGTCCGAGTACAGCAAACGTGTGGCAACGTCATATGCTCGAGTTTGAGTTGCCAGATCCAAAATGCCGGCCAGAAGGGTGGGTGGTATCTGTGGGAAGTAGGTTGGATAGTCCCTCGGGTGAATATTGCTGGAGAAGGGTTTGGGCGCAGAGCCACCCTCAGATGGGCTGTTAAGCTTTTCAAAGAACTTTTGAATCGATCTTCTCTTGTTCTGATCCGTGACCGATTGAAGTTGCGACACCACTCTGAGGGCGCCCGTGAGATTGCCGTTCGTGATGTTGATACGCAGAGCTTGATGTAGCACGCCCAAAGAAATTGACGAGGGATCTAAGATATAAGATGGCGAGCCTGGGCTGTCTTCGTACTCCCGAGCAGCATTCTGATAGTCGAGCTCCTGGTCGAAGCTGCTGCTGAAGGACGACAGCCTCTCCAGCCAACGAGCTTCAATGTCCGGGTCGATGCCACCGCTTTCCATGAAACGTGCAATGGTTGACTCCCACGTAGCAGTCCCGAGGCCAAGATTGTCGCGATCGAGCAGAGCTTTGAAAGTAGTGATATCTCTGAAAATGTCGGCAACAGGAACTCCAGCATCAACAACGCCCGCCATGATTCTGTTGAGCAGACCGTCTATGTAGGCCGCAACAACCTCGCTGCTGATGGTTCTGTCAACCATAAACCGTTCGGGGGACCTCGCCTGCGTTCCGCGGGCCCTAGCAAAGGACCACAGGTCCGTCCAAGTCATGGTGCGAAACGACGATCCGGAGCGGTCATGCAAGACGTTTTTCCAGTGAAGAACTGACCATCTCAAGTCGTCCTTGTAGCCTGTGAGCTTTTTTAGAATAGCAGCGCCGTCAACCGTCCATTTCCCATGAAGGCACGACCAAAGCACAAGCTCCAGCCAGACCTCTGGACCAAGTTCTGGTGTACGGATCTTGTATCTTGAGCCAGGTATTTCTTGGCCAAAAATGGTGTACTGTGCTTGTGTTTTGTTCTCTGATGCCGCTGCCAACTCATGCGCTCTCCAAGCCGCGTCTGACAGCGCCGATAGGATTTTGGAGGAAAGAAGGTAGAGAGTGGGTGGTTGCTGAAGAGAGTATTTGTCTTTTGGAGGGTCGTAATGATACACCGACTCGGGGATTATGTCAGCGTGATGAAGGTAGGCAAGAAGCTCGAGAACATGGCCCAAGATTTCGTCCTTCTCTTGAGGCCGGTCTCCAACAGCAATCAGAATCATGTTGCCCAAACTCCTCCATATTTGACCAAGCGCACCGTTTCGGTAAGACGATCCGCCTTCGCCGAACTTCTTCGGGTTCGTCAATTGATCTAGATTTTGCGTGAAAGGCTGGGTAGAGGCAACTCTTCGCAGAGCCAAGGGTCTCTGGGTGGCAAGCTCTAGCGAACCGTGGATGCCATCCCAAACTCTAGCGGCTGACAGAGGGATATCCTCGACGCGTTTTTCCTCCGGAATTGGTATCTCGATGACCGTTTTCAGGAGCCACATGACAGCGTCCCATCGCCCCTGCTGTATGGCCAAGTAGCTGAGAATGTCCACACCGTCATGTTTCCTCGAGAGCGCCAGACATAGAGCGATGGCTTTCGCAGACTCGAGCCTCTCTGCACCTATGTTCGGAGGTTCGGGCGTGCCAGAGGAAGCTCTGCTAAGATGCGGCGGGAGGAGAGGCTCGAGGCAGTCGACCCAGGCTTCGACGGCCTCGGCGCTGGGGTGTTGGGGAAAGCGGGGTCTCCGAGACGGCGGGCAGACGGACTGAGCAGCGTCTGGGGGGTCACGGTGGGGGTCGGGCGGGTGAGCGCATCTCTGGCGGGTGCGAGAAAAATGTCGGCGCTGGGGATGGCGGGCATCAGCAGCGGCAGCTGGGACCAGCCATGCTGCCACGGTGAAGTATCCTGCGGGAGCGGGGCCAGGCTGTCGAAAGGTTCGACTGAGCACATTCTTGAAGCTCGTGTGCATCGATTGGGGAGCAGCTGCGAGGGAGTCGTGGGGGCATTGGAGCGCGGGCGGCGCGCGGCGAGTCAAAGGAAAAAGGCGGCCATGACGTCTCGACTCGCGATGGCTTCCTGGCGTCACTCTTTAGTCGTGGCCGCCGGCCGTTTCCAGCGCATCCGGGCTGCCTCTCGAGCTCCCAAGACATGGTTTTCTCATAGCAGCTAGTACAGAGTGCATTGGCTTGTTCTCTCCGACGGCGTTCTTCCGGGCGCTTGTTGGTCGTGCAGAGCATCAGCCCATGCTGGCCCTCGGCGCAGTCCAGTCCCGGTGCCTGTCTGACAATGCAGAACATGCGGTGTTGATTGCAGGCAAATCTTTGGTCCGATGAGACCTTGTGCTCGAACTGGTCCTGCTTGAAACGGCCCACGTGCAGGCAGAAGCCGGGCGCGGGCGGACAGCAGCCAGCGGGCAGCGGCCAGGACTAACGCGCCCGGTCGCGTCTGCCAGGCAAGGAAGCCTAGAGCCCGCGCAAACAACATGAACTTCACCCGCCCTCCTCATCCAACTTCTTCCACTATCTTCTCTTCGTCTTCCAGCTCGTGACAGGCCTCGTCCCTCGGCTATAAGTCGCCGTCCTTCTGCAAGACCTTCGTTCAATTCCACCCTCCCTGCTTCACGTTCCGCCGCGCACCTCGCAGTTCGCCCGCCGTTATCATAATCACGCCAGCGCCGGCTCTTCTTGGACAAGTATCAACGACCCCGCTAGACCGCCATTCCGCCGCCAAAATGCCTACTGGATATCGCGTCGGTAAGCTTGTTTCTTGCTTCCCCTGCCATGCTACGCTCGTTTCTTTGTCGCACAATCGCTGCGCAACCTCATCTGCGAACAACCACGCCACGGAGCCGGCACCTTTCAATGGTCGTTGCTTCCATCGCCCTTGTCGCGCTTTTTTCTCAACCTCATTTGCTTTGCGACACCCCCCTTGGGCGCTCTGCGCCACTCAAGGCTTCCAATCCCGTTCTTGGCACCTCCACATGGTCACTGTCAGCTAACATACGCATAGAAATCTCGCCTAACAAGCGAGCCACCTGTAAGAACACTGAGTGTAAGAAAGCCGGTGTCAAGATCGATAAGGGTGAGCTTCGCTTCGCCACCATGGTCACCGTCATGGAAAACACTTCCTGGGCCTACAAGCATTGGTAAGTGTTGCTTGAGCCGTTTTCAGACCTTCAATACTAACGTTTGTTTCTCAAGGGGATGCGTAACCCCCAAGGTCATCGGAAACCTCAAGGACTTTCTTGACGGCGACATGAGCATGCTCGATGGTTTTGAAGAGCTGCCCGATGATGCCCAAGAGAAGATCCAGAAGGCCATTGACGAGGGCCATGTCGATGATGAGGACTGGAAGGGCGTGAGTTCTCCGAGTACCTCAAGCACCGCGTGCACCCATGCGGAGCTTTAGCACCAAAGCCTGTGGACTGACGCGAGATCAGGATGTTGAAAAGAACCGTGAAGGCCAGAACGGATTCCGTCTGACCAAGGCCGATAAGAAGAAGCTGGGCATTGATGAGGTAGAATTCCCTCGACAGGCTCTTCATGACATGATAAACTAATGAGCAAAGGACGACGACGACACCGAGAAGAAGTCGAAGAAGCGTGCCCGTAAGGATGACGGGGAAGAGGAACCTGCCCCGAAGAAGGCTAGAGGCAAGAAGGCCGTCAAAGCCAAGGAGGAAGCTGATGAGCAGGACGAGGAGGAAGAGGCTCCTGCCCCGAAGAAGGCTAGGGGCAGGAAGAGTGCCAAAGCCAAGGCCGAGGAACAGGAACCGGAACAGGAACAGATCCAGGAAGAGGAAGAGGAGGCGCCTGCTCCCAAGAAGGCTAGAGGCAAGAAGGCCGTCAAGGCCAAGGAGGAAGATCCCAAGCAAGAAGCGGATAAAGAGGCGCCTGCCCCCAAGAAGGCTAGGGGCAAGAAGGCTGTCAAAGCCAAGGAAGCTGATGAGCAGGACGAGGAAGAAGAGGCCCCTGCCCCGAAGAAGAGGGGCAGGAAAGCTAAGGCTGCCAAGGTTGAAGAGGTTGACGTCAAGGAGAACGACAACTCTGCAGATGAAGACGGCGAGGAGCCGGTTTCCATGCCTCAGGCCAAGGCTTCCCGTGCCAAGAAGGCCGTCGCGGAAGACAACGAGGAGCCTGCGGTAGCTCCCAACCAGAAGAAGTCCAGGGCCAAGGCCAAGAAGGTCGTTGAGGAGGACAAGGTTGAGGAAGAGGCCCCCGAGGAGGTCCCCGAGGAGGCCCCTGAGGAAGCCCCGAAGGCGAAGCGATCTGCTCCGGCGAAGCGGTGAGTCTGATTCATCGGAGTGTGAGACCAAGACAGACCACTGACCTTTTTAACAGCGGCAGGAAGGCGAAGGCCTAAATGGGCCTTGCTATCCACGTTCTCGAGCGGGATTTCCTTGCGATAACTTCCATACCTTCCAGCTCGGCCTTTGATCGAGGTTCACTTTGCAACAGACACCTCGGCATATGGAAGTTTCTGCTGAATTTTCGGTTCCGGATGTAATCAATGTGCGGGATGACTTTTCTTTTGCTTTGGCATGGCTATTGGCTATGACACATAGGATACCCGGCATGGCTGTTTGCAAAATTACCGTGGCTGCTTTATCGGGTTTCTGGATTCTTTTCTTTCTGCAAGTAGCGGGTTCACTCGTACGGCATGGACGGTGATGCAGTTTAATCGAGCAATCTTAGCTTCCTTTCTCCTTGAGGGACAAAGTTAATAGAATTGTCCTTCTACATACTCTACGCAACAGTGATGCATGAGCGCCTCCCTTCCCATCAATAGCATCAACCAAGCACATAACTTTGCAACTCCCTCAGATCCCGCAACACCCTCACCTCCTTCTCCCCATGCCCTCCCACGTCACGCCTCGTCACCACACCCCCAGCAGCGTCGCCAAGCAGCCCCTCCCGATCCACCAAAAACGCCGGCGCCCACCCAGCATTCTCAGCCCCCACAACATCCTTATCCACCTCATCGCCCACATACACGGCCTCCCACTCGCCAAACCCATCATCACCACCCCCACTACCATCCTCCGCCTCCGCCTCCGCCTCCTCCTCCCCCACCACCACTCTGCCAGCACGATCACGCCCACGCCCACGATCAGCACCATACCGCGCCACCGCCAGCCGCCTCGCCGCATCAAACATGGCCCGATGCGGCTTCTCGTACCCGCAGTCGTATGACGTGAGCACGAAGTCGATGTCGTTGTCGCTGTCGCCATCGCCCAACGATTCTTCTCCTCCTTCTTCTCTTCCTTCTTTTCCTTCTTCCACGTTCTTCTCCTTCTCCTCCTTCTTCCCTCCGAGCGGCGCCTCCATCACCGGGGCTTCGGCACGACCAGCCGCCGCACCGACGACGACCATCATCCGCTCGACGGTCTTGGGGTCGGTGTGGCCGACGCGCAGGCCGAAGGAGCGGAGGATGCCGGCGACGCGGTCGTCGGAGTTTGTGAGGACGGCGGTGACGATTTTTCTGCGGGGGCGGCGGGTGGCGGCGGCGGCGGCGGCGGCGGTGGTGGTGGTGGTGGTGTTGGTGTTGTTGCGGGCGGCGCGGAGCGTGGTGAAGAGGGGGACCACGTCGTCGTAGAGGGTGTAGCCGTCGCGGCTGGCGAAGCGGGTGAGGAGGTCGGGGATGAGGCGGTGGGGGAGGGCTGGGGGAACGGTCGTGGTCGTGGCGGAGGGGAGGAAGGGGGTGAAGGTTTCGGTTATGAGCTGCGGGAGTTTTGGGTATTGGCGTTAGCTTGGGAGAGGAGGAGGAAGAGGAGGAGGAAGAGGAGGAATATTTTCTCCTTTCCTGCTTTCTTTGTTTGTTGTTGGTTGTATAGGAAACATGTTCAAACTGTGGATAAGCAGATGAAGTTGAAAAGCGTAAGGAGATATTCCATCAGGAATTGGCAAGCAGGTTGGCCTGCATGGCTGACTGTGTCGAAATTTTGGATATAGGAATATGTTGGATCAGAACAGAAAAGGAAAGTCTTGGGTTTCCCACAGTGACGGGCAAAAAGAGTGTGAATATCAAGCCAAAGAGATAGTCGACATACGCTGCTCCACCAGGCGGTGGGGTCCATGCCCACTTCCTTTCCAAAATTTGGTCTTGCTGTGGCATTGTGCTTGTAGGCTGCATTGCGATTCAATTCTATCGTCAGCCTCATGCGTCCATCATGTTACTTTTGGGACTGGAAACAAGCTTCGGTCCACCGAGCACTCAAGCCAATGTGCACAATGTAACGACATTCGGAAAAAGGAATTAACGGTCGGAAAAGCATGCAAAAAGTGCCGTCTACTCGACTGACCTTTCTTGAAGCTACGCATGATCTCTTCGTCCGAAACATCGCTGCAGATACCATGCTTGCGCGCAATTTCGCCGTACAATGCACCGATCGGGGCGCGTGGCGTGAAGAGCGTGCCGAAGGCGTCAAAGGCTATGAGCAGGTTCTTTCGCGAGGGTTTCGGATTCGGCATTGGAGCTCGGCGTTGAGAGAGATGATGCAAGTGTTCGTTGATTGGAAACCGACTGGAAGTATCTGCTGATGAGCACCGTGACTACTTACGGGGGCAGGTGCGACGACGCTACGAGACTGACACCCCGTTCGGATCGGCAAGAGCGGGTCACGTGGAACAGATTGGTGCTAGGATTGTTGAACTGACGCACTACTCCGGCAGCTGTCAAACTGCCGTCGTATTGCAGAGGACATTCAACGTCATGCTTGCGCAAAGTGGCAGTCTGGTTGTATCTCTCGTCTATTTTAGTGTCGTATCATATTGTTGCAATAATGGCACACACATCATCATAATTGTTCATGCTACTGGATAATATTCCTACACGAGCCTGCAGTCCCCTTTTTCCGTACGCTTGTTGCTCCAGTATCCCGTCTTAGTCAAAGAGATTCAGACCTCCCGAAAAACCCCCAGGTCATCCCCGCTCTAAGAACCAGTCCAAGAGAGGGGTGGACGAGTAGTCGTCGTTGGTATCGCAAACTGAAGAGAGAGAAAGAGAGAAAAAGCGCCTTGGAGCACCAGAACCAACATCCCGAGTGTCGCTGAGAAGAACAGGGAGAAACTGAGACTTCGGCCCAGGAAACGGAAGCCATTACGCAAAGTAAAGAACGATATGGAGACGACAAATGAAGGAGGAAACTAGACATTAAGCGGTACCCGCCTTCCAACCAAGTTAATGCTGCATCACCAAACCCGTCTGCTCCAACTCTGTATCCCAAGAGCAGGGCGCAGCAAGGCATATGGTCCCATGCCACATCGTACATTGCATTACTCGTTGGAAGGTCTGTTCCGTCTCCTGAGAACTGAAGAGTTGAACTTTTAAGAAATGATCCGAAGCAACGTCCTAGTTTCGAACAAGTCCTGAGGCCGTGACGTCGTAAAAGCCGTGGCTACGGGATGTACACCAGAAATTCGATGAACATGCGTGACCCATCAACTGACATTTATTCGACGATATCATGTGCAAGAGACTGTTGGACGCACACATCTGATTGCGGTTTGACAACAGGTTGCCTTAAGGCCGGCGAGGAGTGAAGGCGCCAGCAATTGGACCAGACTTCTTGGCAAGAGGGCTGGCACGCGCGACGCCCACGTTGCTCGCTTTCTTTTTCTTGCGCATCGGAGTGATGATGGCATCGGCCGAGGCTCCAGTACGCACCGGTCTTGAGGCTTGCGCGCGGGCCGTTGGATCATCAGGGAGCCGAGCCACGTCGCGGTAACGGTTCTGGTTCCTTCTGAACGAATTGATGTTGGTGCGGTCGAAATGTTGAAGCATTCTCTGGCTCATTTCATGGGCGGCAGAAAGGCCATTCCTGGCAGGGGTATGCCCCGCATGAACCTTGGTGGGAGAATTGGTTGCGGTGGGTACGTCGGTCTCATCAGCCTCATCAGAGTCGCTCAGGTTGCCGAAGTCGATGAAGTCGTTGACATCGAGCATTTCTTCGATTTCGTCGTCGTCCTCGTCATCGAAGTCCATCGTGCCATCCGCATCGATGCCAACGAATGGATAGAAGGCTTCAGGAGGTCCAACCGGATAATCGAGGCCACCAGCTGCTCCATAGATGCCACTCAACATGATGTCTGTGAAGTTTGTGTTTCCATCACTGAAGTCGCTGTCATCGCCGTTCAGGTTCTGCAGCTCGCTGCGTGGGCTGTTGTTCGCAGTGCTGCTAGTGGTGCTAGCAGTCCAGAACTGGTTATCCGAAACACGCGCAGGCCTGAGAACCATGCGCTTTCCACTGCTGTCCAGAATCGCAATGGCCCTTTTTGGATCGAGGGTGAAGAAACCCTTGATTGGGCCCTTCCGCTTTGATGATTTAGCCGGCGGCTGTCTCTTAGATCGCGGGAACGGCTTCGGGGTGGAGGAGCCGGCCGAGGATAATGAGTCACGATGGACACGTGATGGCTTGTTAATGGTGGGTGGCGGAGGTAGGTCCTCATCGGTAGTGTCACCTTCGTCCGCTACGTGTTGTCAGCATTCACATGAAAATCAAGACAAGTCAAGTGAGCCATACTCTCATAGCCGCTGGAGCCTGCCTCTGAGTCTGAGTCAGACTCTGTGTGGACATCGTGCTCTCGGTCACTCGAATTACTGGACAGCTCCTTCTCATCACGGAAGTCCCAGTATGACTTCTCGCTATCGCTGGCCGTCGATTCGTCGAAATAATCGATATCGTCCAGATCTTGGCTACCCCGGAAGCTCGAGAGCATCTGACTGTCCTTGTGGAACAGGTCGGGGAAGAAACTGTTAAGGTCTTCGGAAGAGGTCTCGTCGTCGTCGCTGTCGACATCGGAAACAGCGTGCACGTTGTCGTCAAAGCGCACACGCCTCGTGGAGGTGTTTGATTGGACGGGGGTGATCTCCTCCATGTCAGCCCATTGTTCGCCAGAAAGTCCGAAGATCTGATCGTCGCCCATGTCAAGGAGGCTGCCTTCCAGATAACCGCTGTCGAGCAGCATTGAGACGTCAGGGCCGTCGCCGAATTCGCTCTCGTTGTCGGACGTGTTGAACGCATCCCGCAGGGCTCTCTCCTCCAGGTTTTCATCGATGTACTCGTCGTTCTCGGATTCGTCAATGTCGTCGATGGCGTTGTAGATTTCGTCATCATCGGATGAGTCAATGGCGTTCTCTGATACAATGGAGGGACCGTCCTCAGATGCGATGCTGCCCTTGCGAAAGCCCTCATAGGCGAGGAGGCCGTTGGGATTGTTACTCAACTTCCTGTCCAGCTTTTTGCGGGGGTACGCCATAGCTGTCTCTTTCTCATTCCCATTCGCTGCATCATCGCGGAACGCAGCAAATATGCCAGTGTTGCTGAAAGTACGCTTTTTGGATAGAGGGGTGAGGAGACCCCCTTGATCAAGCCCCGTCCCGCGGTCGTCACTCCTTTCTGCATCGGCGGGCTCGATGTGGATAGCAGGCTGCTTGCCTCTGCCACAGGACGGGGCATCATCGTTTGGATCGTCGTCGTCCTCTTTATCTGCTTCGTCCGCGCTGGTGTCTTCCTCGTTGCCGAGTGACTCATCGGAAGCTACGCCCAAGCTGCGTTTCACTCCCTTGCCAGAGATATTCTTGCGGGCCGGCGCCTTTGAGTTGGCAGCCTTTACTGCTCCGCTAGGACTTCTGAGCTCCGGCGAGCAAGTGTCGTTGGTCATGAGACCGTTGTTCTTGTTGGTTTGGATGGTTGCCATTTCTCTCAATTGCTTGGACTTTTGGTCTCACTTGTATTGTTGAAGTTTTTGGTTCTAGGATAGAGTCGATGGAGGTGGACTAAGGTGTGGGAGAAGAGAAGGGAGGTGGAGGATTCGGGGGTGAAGATGGGGTGATGGCTGGCTGAAGAGTTGGACAAGTCGCCTGCGGACGATCTGGGGGGGGTTCTTTGGTGGACTTCGAGACTTGGAGGGCCGTGGGGCCAGATCCAAGCTGGGTGTTCGTCGAGTCCTGACGGACAGACAACGGTGCCGCTGTGGTGAACTCTGCGGGTACTCCGGTAGAGTCTGGTCTTTGGTCTACACTTCAAGCAAGAGCTTGCTCGAAGCGGTCGAGGGCGAAGTATCGTCGTAGAGTGTTGGAATTCTCGGTGGGCTGCCGGACTGGAGGGCGCGCAGGACACACGCCCCCCAGTGGGGGATTTACAGCTCAGCGACAGCCTGCGGCATGTTTCTCGACGAAATAGGGTGGCGGCGGTGGGTGTGTCCTGTAGGGTGGATTTGGGCGACTTCGTTGTCTGGCGGGATGCTGGGCTGGAGGAAGAGAAGCGGAGGGTGCAGGTGGTAGAAGGAACATTTTGAGGCCCCGGCGGCGCTAGCGCAATGGCGCGGCCACACGGCCCAGCTCGACGTGGGTTCCGTTGATCTGCCCGCAAGGATTGCAGAGCGTGCAGCAGAGCCGGCTGCTGCATCGTGCTGCGGCCTGCCGAGTGGACAGCCCCGGCCTGCTGCTCGTCCCGACGCTGCCGCCGCGGCTGCACTGCTGCCCTGATGGCGCGCAGCGGTTGCGGTCCTGTGTACGCTGCGGCGGCCCCACGACACGGCGCGGCGGAGCTGCCCGGCTCGCGCGTGGCCGCCGTTGGACTCGACGGCAGAGAAACCTCGTCCGTCCCCCTCTGCGGCGTGCAGCAGCAGCAGCCCACGAGCGGGCGCCGGAGCGGGCCACGGGGCGAGCCCAGCGCTCATTTCTATTGGACCCTGTCTGCGCGCAAACCGGGCCTTCTGGGTGGGCAGTGGGCAGTGGGCACAGAACGATGACTCCTGCGCCGCCTGCCGGATGTTCAATGCACCACCGTCAGCCCGCACATGAGGCAGCGGCCAGCGCTGATACGCAGCCATTGGCGGCAGCACACGCGCTGAAACTCTGTCTGGAGATGGCCATGCCGCCCAATGGCCGCCCGCGCTACGCATCGCGCCCCACCTGCGCAATTCCGCAGCGGACTGAGCTGACGATGAGGCTGTTCGCGTTCGCGGGTGCGTGCGCGCCTGGCCGCATTGCCATTGCCGTCGCCGGCTGGACAGGCGTCCTCCGTCCCCGACTGAGAAAGTGGCAACGTGAGGCCCTGACGACCAGCCTCGCTTTTCCCTTACGCGAGCCTTTCGCCGAGCAGCATCCCAGCATCCCAGCGACGGCCGCCGCGGCCCTTGGCTGCAGACGTTCGAACAGGCGGTGTGAGGCTCCCTGCATCTGCGCTGTCTGGCGACCTCACCTCTGACACCACGGCCTGTCGCAACTTGGCCGCCTGCATACGCGCGCCGCCAAAGCTGCTGCCCCCGCCGCTCGCAGAGGCATGTGCAGCCTTCCGCCGTTGACCCACAACCGGCGTGATCTTTGCGCTCCTTGCCTCGTCGAGCAAGAGCCAGGTGAGCCAGCCCGCTGCACTAGTTATTACCGCCGAATCGAAAACTTTCGCGTCCAATCAGCTTCCGTCCAGACTAAGTGAGCACGCAAGTGGCTGTCTCTCCCCCTCGCTCGGCTTTTTAAAGGTAATAAGATTTCTGGCCTAGACGCTTCGGCCACTGTGCAATGCGGTCACTGCCCCCGCAAGATCGCCGTCCCTTGAGATCAGATTTTGCCAACGTCTTCACATCCATGCGAGCCCTCGTGAACAGTCTGACCTTTTCTTCAGAGACGATATCGGACCTTGACCAATGGCACTAGTGGGCGCTTTTTCTGTGGTTTTCTTTTCTCTGGCTCGGCTAATAAATCAGCCAATATTGCAAAACTGTTGTTGATCAACGGACGTAGTCCCACCAGTTTGTCCTTGTTAGCTTCGAGCAGTGACGTAGTATTAACTGAGTTTCTCCTCAAGCGAAGTCAAAGATTGTGATCGATTGTTCCTGGAGCTCACCAATCCATCCCAAGGGCGATGATGCATCAGCTGATCGCATTGATTGTACGGTACGAAATCGAACGCGCAAGGGATCGTAAAAAAAAAAAAAATCAGAGCATAGAGTGATCGGCTCTGTGCAATGACAAACCCAGGCGGAGCTACCTCCTCAAATCAAGAATTGCTCCCAGTTTGACCTGGTTCTTCTCGCCCCAGCCTGCGGCCCCTGTTGCAACATCGGGACGGATTGCAACGTACCAGCCCCACGTTCTCCTATCGAGCTCGTGCCCATCCAGCGTGGCGGCCCAGGATGCGTATAGCAGGTCCAGCGCGCCTAGTAGCATTCCGAGGTTGCGAGTTTTCTCCCCTTGCTTCGCCCCCCCGCTTTGCTTCTTTGCAGGCCTATTCTCTTCCTCACGTGCGATGGAGTCAAATGACCTCAAGAGATACGAGCGAGCGGATTGTGCCGTGTAGATTGGCATTCCGCCGGTGGTCGACTGGGCGTGGTGTGAGGTACCATTTTTCTTCTTCAGCGCCTCCAGATCAAGGCCCCACAGCGGTGGTTGGTGCTCATGTGGGGGCTCTGCATCGCCCTGCAGCGTCTGCTGAGAGTCTGGTTCCGACGTTTCCTCCTTGACTTTGTCTTGACCCTTCCATTCGTATCCCCATCGCGTCATAACCTTGACTTCTCTACCCATTATTCTCACCGTCGGCTGACCTTCGCCCCACCCTTCTTCATCCGCGCTCTTTCCACTTTCAAGCCCAACGCTGACTGCCTTGCTGCGGCTGTTCGCACTTACCACTGCTTGGGCCAAGCTAAGCCGACTTGACAAAGGTTGTTCCGGCATAGTGTATTTAAGCAATTGAACCGCGAACGCGAGCACTAATGGCGCTCGGTTGGTGATGATGGCAGTTTCACGAATCAGGCCCTCGTCGTGGCATGGCTCTGGCAGCTCCAGTGATGCTTCAAATGCGGCTGGTGTTCCGGGCTCACTGACTGCCGGCTTGAGTCTTTTTGCCGTTGGAGAGCTGGTTGCCTGATCTGAAGCGGTGGATGTTCGTTTCTTGCTGACGCGCTTCGCCGCGTTGAACACTTGTTTTGCCAGCTTCTCATCCGGGAAGACTTTGTTCACGTCTTGTAGCTTGGCCTTTGAGATGTGTTCGGGACTTTTTGATTGTTAGCATCGGTATGAGGTACTTGACAGCTAGCAAACACAATGTGGTTCCGCCGCAGGGACTCTTGCCATTACATAGCCAGAACGCGAAATCAACACACAACACCTGTGCCGTCGAGGTATTCTAGAGTAATCAGATTACGTCATACCTTCTAAGATTGGCTTGCTGAAGGTCCTTTATTTTGCCCAGGGCTGTAGCAAGGGGAAGTTTGGCATCTTTCGAGAGGAAACGCAGCAGCGCCTCGACTTCGGTCGCAGACGACATGGTGGCGGGCTGGAGATGGTGTTGGGTCACCAAGCAATGAAGACGGATGGGTGCGGATCAGCCAGCAGCGACGCGGACTCGCGTTCGCACGTGCCTACTTTTAGTGGGTAGTGGTCTGTGCACAGGGTTGGAGCTTGGCCTTGTCGCAGCTCCTACGCGGCACTCGGACAAACATCCACCAGCCTCGATCTTGCGACGTTCGCTGCTTCCGACCTTCATCGCTGGACCACTAGGCACACATCGCCGTCTGCGCATGGTGATGCGCTTCTGTGCTCATCTTCAGCTCTACCAATCATTCGGTATGGTAGGCGCAAGCATATCGCGCCTCTGGCGCTCTGCTCACTCGACATTGCTAATCTTCCCTGGAAGCTTGTTGTGTCCACCTTTTAGCTTGCGCATATCGCCTGGATACATGAGCTCGCTACAAATGCGTCACACTTGCCGGAGCTGGACACCACTGAGACTTTCCGACTAATCATCCCCTTGAGCGTCCGCGTTGCCCACCATGGACAAGTCTTCTGGAGCCAAGGACTTCTTCGACATCTCGGACAAACTGAGCGCTCCTGCTAAGAAATCGCTGCGCGAGAGACAAAAGGAAGAAGCGGAAGCAAAGCGCAAGCGTGAGGAGGAAGAGGCTAAGATAGCTCTCCGAGACTTCCAAAAGTCTCTGGGAGTGGACGAGGATGACGACGACGATGCGAGACCGACCGATTCAGGCCCTCTGCGGATTGGCGCTGGCAGACATTTTACACCGAGAGGTCCCAGGGGCAACAGTGGACCTGGGAGTCTTGGGCCTCCGCCGCCTCTGTCCAGGAAGAGAGCAATTGATGGCTCCCACAAGGATAGAGACCATGGTCTACTTGCCTACAGCAACTCTGGACCTCTCGATGCTGCAACCGCTTTTCGCGATTCAGATGATGAGGAGGACCGTCCCACAAGCTCAAAAGCAGCAGAGAAGGCAGTCCCAAAACCCACCATGCGACTGTCCTCGCTACCGCCTGGCATCACAGCCGCAGAGATCAAAGCAATGATACCTTCAACGCTTACCGTGGAAGCTGTCAACATCAGCAAGAACTCCGACTCCAGATCCAGTGACCGGAAGTCGGCGACGGCTATAGTTACGCTCGCGCAGAATACCCCGGCAAAAGACATTGACTCCGTCGTGAACGCATTGGAGAAGCGCTATCTAGGGTTCGGCTTCAATTTGTCCATCTCACGGCATCTATCCTCAGTGTCGCTGGACGTGCCTGCGTCAGGACTCGGTAATGCGGTCCCCTCATCTCTGCCTTTTGGTGCAAGGTCCATCCCCGGGGCCGCAGGTCAATCAATGAGCCGTGCCCCTCCTCCGCCTTCGCTACGTGGTGTTCAGCAATTTTACCCACCCTACGGTTCCTCTCAATCTCATTTCGGCAGGGCTTCGCTGCCGACGCAGATCACAGTCAAGCCGCCTTCGGATATAAAGCAGCTCAAGCTCATCAACAAAACCATTGAGTCTCTACTGAACAATGGACCCGAGTTCGAGGCACTACTCATGAGTCGGCCAGAGGTCCAAAGAGATCAGAAGTGGGAGTGGCTGTGGAATGCGCGGTCCCCACCTGGTGTCTGGTATCGCTGGAAGCTTTGGCAAACCATCACCGGTGAGGAAGCGACGTCGAATGTGCGTAGTCGCTTCAAGGTTCTGGAGCAAAGAGTCTTCTATGATAGTGCTCCTTGGATGGCACCAGAGCAGCCATTGCCATTCGAATTCGTCACGAAGTTCGAAGAGTTCGTATCAGACCCTGAGTACGATTCTTCGGATGAAGAAGCGTCAGATGATGAAGGACCTCGACGTCAGCAACACGTCTCTGGCGGCCCACCTGAGGCTGGCATTGATACCGATGATGCCCTGAAGTCTTACCTGAGCCCGTTAAAGAAGTCTAAGCTTACCCACTTGTTAGCACGCTTACCAGCAACAACAGCCCGGCTTCGGAGGGGCGATGTTGCTCGGGTCTCAGCTTTTGCCATCAGTCATGCTGATAAGGGTGCCGATGAAATCGTCAATATGCTTGTGGCGAACATTCAAAAGCCTTTCTTATTGACCAGTGCAAACCCGGATCGTCAGAAACAGGAGGATGAGGCAGAGCAAGAAGAAAACGGGGAGAAAAAAGCTGAGAGGGAGGACCCATCATCAGCAAAACTAATCGGTCTATTTATCATTTCGGACATCTTCGCATCCTGCGGCACTTCCGGAGTCCGTCAAGCCTGGCGCTACAGGGAATGGTTCGAAGCAGCGTTCAAGAAGCGTAAGCTATTCGAGCATCTGGGTCGACTAGAGAAGGACCTGCAGTGGGGACGGTTGCGAGCAGAAAAGTGGAAGCGGAGCATTAACAACATCCTGTCTATGTGGGATGGTGGCAACGTCTTCTCACCTGCAGCACAGGCACACTTCATGGAGGTATTCAACAATCCACCGATGACAAAAGCAGAATTGCAAGCGGCCGAGATGGCAGAGCGCGAGGCTACCAAAGCTGCGACGAAATCAAAATGGAAGCCGGTCGAGGTTCAGGCAGAAGTCAGGCAGGAAGAGCACAAGGATTCGCTGGCTCCTGCGGAAGTGGAAAGCAAACAGGACGATGTGGATGGCGAACCTATGGCGGAAGAGGTTGACGGAGAGCCGATGGGCAATGGGGACGTCGATGGCGAGCTCATGGACGAAGACGTGGACGGTGAGCCGATGGAGGGCATCACAAGCGACAAGGCTGACGATGACGTGGACGGTGAGCCTATGAAGGAGGTAACGCCGGCGGACACTTCAGGTCAGGCGCCCGTGGGTGAAGCAATAGTCACTTACGACGGAGCCGGTGAGACGGAGGCGGCAAAGGCTCGCAGGCGGCGTCCGAAGGCCGAAGACATGTTTGCGGACTCGGAAGACGAATAGGCAAATTTGCAATCGTGGGAAGTAGTGATACAACAATCATGATGATCATCTGCAGCTGCCTGCATGGTGGAATTAAGCGCCGCCTTCTTTTGGTGATCTCTCGCAGCTGGTGCAGGCCGGACTTTGTGCGACTGCAGTGCCTAAGCCGACCGCAACCGCAAAAGCTAATACACGCAGTCACTTAAAAAGCCATTTCTGCAGAAGCCGGGGGCATCAGCACGCGCTCTGAATCGCTGGTTGCCATCTACTCCGTCGGCGGATCCTCGGCTAAACGCGCGCGGGCGCGGGCATGGGCGCGCGGGACGGTGAAGCTGCCCGAACCAAAGGTCACCTCGATTGCCAGACGTCGCTACTCATCCGCCCCGCTGTGAGACCTCACCTTTGAACTTCTGCCGGCGTCCTCTCCACACCGACCCCTTCCTTCGCCCTCCTCGCATGGCAGCTGCTGCCCTCGCTCCGCATCACTGAACGGCCCGTCGGCCCCGTCAACATGGCGCAAGCTTCGCCGGAGACCGTCGACCGGCTGTTCAACGAGTTGAAGTCAAGGTACCTGCGCGCCTCACTCACTCCTAGAGCTCCATGCTGACACCAACAGGAACACCGACGTCAGAGAGAATGCTGCCAAGGCGCTCCGTCAGAGCCTCGAGGCGGCTCATCGAGGTCAGTCGTCGCGAGAGCTAACGCCGCCGCCCGCCGAAGACCGCGCTCACACCCTTCACAGAGTTGCCTCCGGGCCAGTTCGCGAACTACTACGACCGCGTTTGCAACCGCATAAATGCCCTTGTCGTCCAGGGCAACGAGACGAACGAGCGCCTAGGAGGAATCCAAGCATTAGACCAGCTCATCGACTTCAAGGGCGACGATGCCGGCCAGAAGACCACCCGGTTCGCAAGCTACCTGCGCGCCATATCGCAGGGTAACGACAATGCTGCCATCGACGCCGCGTCGCACGCTCTGGGAAGGTTGGCCAAGCCTGGTGGCACTCTCACTGCAGAGCTGGTCGAAGCCGAGGTGAAGAGTGCGTTGGAGTGGCTCCAGATGGATCGCCAGGAGAATCGTCGCTTCGCCGCTGTCTCAAACCTGAGAGAACTCGCGAAGAACTCACCCACCCTTATGTACCAGTGGGTACCACAAATTTTCGAGGTCATCTGGTATGCGCTGCGGGACCCGAAGGTGCGCATTCGCCAGGCCGCCGCGGAGGCAATTAGCTCTTGCTTGGAGATTATCTCTGCGCGCGACCAGCAGATGCGCAATCATTTCTTCGGTAAGGTCTACGAGCAAGTCCTGACCGGATTCACGGTGAATACTGTGGAGTCAATACACGGAGCAATTCTTGCTATGAAGGAGCTTCTTCGACGAGGTGCAATGTTCATGCACGGTTCCAGGTATATCGAAGCCTGTAATAATGTGCTGCGCTACAAGGATCACCGGGACCCGCTCATCAGACAGGAAGTCATCGTCACAATACCGTTGTTGGCTGCGTACTCTCCTAACGACTTCTCTCAACATTACCTCCACACTTGCATGCTCCACCTGCAGGGGCTTCTCAGAGAAGAGAACAAGGACCGCAGCGCAGCATTCATCGTCGTGGGAAAGATTGCCGGAGCAGTCGGCAGCCACTTTGGAAAATACATTGATGGCACCCTTACGGTCATTAAGAACACACTCATCCGTAAGACGCGCTATCGGGCGCAGGAAGAGCCAGCTATCTTCGAGTGCCTCAGCATGCTCTCAATAGCTGTTGAGCAGGCCCTCAGTAAACACGTGGACTCACTCCTCGACCCAATGTTCTCCTGCGGACTGAGCGATCCTCTCACCCAATGTCTCGTCGACATGGCCCATTACGTTCCTTCTAGCAGAGCAGCTATCCAAGAGCGCCTACTAGACCTTCTCAGCCAAGTTCTGTGTGGTCGGTCGTTCATCTCTATGGGTAGTCCCCAACACCACGCGTCTTCACCACCACAAATATGGACTCGCGATCATAAGCCACCAGAGATCATCAGGCAGAAAGAGGGTGAGATCGCTCTGGCACTTAAGACTCTCGGCGAGTTCAATTTCTCGGGGCACGTGCTGAACGAATTCGTTCGGGATGTCGCCATAAAATACGTCGAAGCAGACAACAGGGAAATTCGAAAAGCGGCTGCACTTACTGCGTGCCAGCTCTTTATCGGCGACCCCATAGTCACTCAGACGAGTCAGCACGCGATACAGGTTGTGGGAGATGTCATCGAGAAGCTACTCACTTGCGGCGTTGCCGATGTGGATCCAGACATTCGTCACACTGTCCTCAGGGCACTCGACTACCGATTTGACCGCCATTTGGGCAAGGCAGAGAACGTGCGCAGCTTGTTCTTGGCTTTGAATGACGAAGTCTTCGAAATTCGAAGAGCGGCTATCTCGATCATTGGCCGCTTGACATCCGTCAATCCAGCTTACGTTTTCCCGTCCCTACGCAAGGTCCTCGTTCAGCTCTTGACCGAGATCGAGTACTCAAACAGTGCTCGGGATAAGGAGGAAAGCGCAAGATTGATCAGCAACTTGGTCGGTGCCTCGCCAAAGTTGATCAAACCTTATGTCGACCCCATGATCACCGTCCTTCTACCTAAAGCACGGGACAGCAACTCCGAAGTTGCGTCATCCACCCTTAAGGCTATCGGCGATCTTGCGACCGTGGGTGGTGACGATATGAAGCAGTACATCCCCGAACTGATGGACATCATCATCGAGAACCTCCAAGATCTCAGCTCGGAATCGAAACGGATGGCTGCTCTGATTGCGCTCAGCCAACTGGCTTCTAATGCCGGCTATGTCATAGAGCCTTACAAAGAGCACTCGGAGCTTCTCACGATTCTCATCAACATTGTGAGGACGGAGCCAGCAAACACCTTGCGTAAGGAAACCGTAAAGCTCATGGGTGTTCTCGGAGCATTGGATCCTGATGAGTACCAGAAGATCGTCGAGAAATCTCCAGAGCACAACTTGCAAGCAGAAGCACAAGCTGTCACCGACGTCTCTCTGATCATGAGCGGCATTACACCGTCAAACGAGGAATTCTATCCCACGGTCGTCATTAACACTCTTATGGGGCTTCTCAAAGACACATCCCTCGCACAGTACCACTCGGCTGTCGTGGACGCAGTGATGAACATCTACGCCACAATGGGCCTAAAGTGCGTGCCATTTCTACCACAGGTTGTGCCAGGGTTCCTAGGCGTCATTCGTGGGGCACCAGCAGGACGTGTGGAAGGCTACTTCAACCAATTGAGCCAACTTGTGAGGATTGTACGCCAACATATCAGGCCCTTCCTGCCTTCCATCCTCGAGACTGTTAAGGAGTTCTGGAGCGGTGGCATTCAGTTGCAAGCTACTATTCTCTCTCTCATCGAGGCAATCGCACGCTCTCTCGAGGGAGAATTCAAGATTTACCTCGCCAATGTTCTGCCGTTGATGCTGGGTGTCCTGGATCAAGACACATCCGTCAAGCGGTTACCATCAGAACGCGTCCTCCATGCTTTCCTGATCTTCGGATCCAGCGCGGAGGAGTACATGCACTTGATCATTCCCGTCATCGTTCGCATGTTCGACAAGCCTGGGCAGCCGCATGGCCTCCGGAAGTCAGCCATTGAGACAATAGGCCGCCTTTCAAGGCAGGTTAATATCTCAGAGTTCGCCGCCATGATCATCCATCCGCTCTCAAGAGTGCTTGCGGGCAGCGATATCGCTCTTAAGCAGACAGCGCTTGACACATTGTCCGCCTTGATCTTCCAGCTGGGCCCTGACTACATCCATTTTATTCCCACGATCAACAAAATTCTTGTCACGCACAAGGTTCCTCATTCCAATTATGCCCTTATCGTCTCCAAGCTACAAAGAGGCGAGCCCCTTCCCCAGGATCTGAGTCCAGATGAGCGGTACGGCGATGATGACGAAGATCTTAATGCCACAGAGATTTCGACAAAGAAACTGGCAGTCAACCAACAACATCTCAAGAGCGCTTGGGACGCCACTCAGAAGACCACTCGTGAGGATTGGATTGAGTGGATGAGAAGATTCAGTGTCGAACTACTGCGGGAGTCTCCTCAACAGGCTCTTCGTGCCTGCACGCCCTTAGCAAGCGTCTACAATCCCATCGCCAAGAGTCTGTTCAACTCGGCTTTCGTATCCTGCTGGACTGAACTTTACGATCAGTACCAAGAAGAGCTTGTGCGCTCCATTGAAATCGCACTTGCGTCGCCCAACATTCCACCCGAAATTCTCCAGATCCTCCTCAACCTCGCTGAGTTCATGGAACATGATGACAAGGCGCTTCCAATTGACGTCCGGACTCTCGGAATGTACGCTGCCAGATGCCATGCATACGCAAAGGCTTTGCATTACAAGGAGCTTGAGTTTAACGCGGAGCAAAATGCTCGTGCTGTTGAGGCCCTCATCAGTATCAACAACCAGCTGCAGCAGACTGACGCTGCATTTGGTATTCTGAGGAAGGCTCAGAACTATCAGGACGTCGAGCTCAAGGAGACCTGGTTTGAGAAACTCGAGAAATGGGAGGAGGCCCTCAAGTCCTATCAAAGGCGTGAGAAGGATGAACCCGACTCTTTCGAGATCACTATGGGTAAGATGAAGTGTCTGCACGCGTTGGGCGAGTGGGATGTTCTGTCGACGTTGGCCCAGGACAAGTGGATTCACGCTCCGCAGGAATACCGGAGATCGATCGCTCCTCTAGCTGCCGCTGCTGCCTGGGGCCTTGGACAGTGGGAGCTTATGGATCAGTATCTGTCGGTGATGAAATCGTCATCCCCAGACTGGTCTTACTATGGTGCCATTCTTGCTATCCACCGCAACCAGTTCGAGGAGGCCCAGAAACACATTACCAAAACGCGCGACGGTCTCGACACCCAGCTCAGCGCTGTCTTTGGCGAATCCTACCAGCGAGCCTATCTTCCGCTGGTGCGTGTGCAGATGCTTGCTGAGCTCGAGGAGATCATCACCTACAAGCAGAACAGCAGCAACCCCGAGAAGCAAGCAAGCATGCGTTCTACTTGGATGAAGCGCCTGCTCGGCTGCCAGCCCAATCCTGAAATTTGGCAGAGAATGCTCAAGGTTCGTGCCTTGGTCATTTCGCCGAGGGACAACATGCAAATGTGGATCAAGTTCACCAATCTCTGCCGTAAGAACCAAAGGGTGGGCCTCGCTGAGAAGTCGTTGCGTTCCTTGCTTGGTGGTACCCATGAAGACATCTTCGGCTACGTTCGGAATCACGCCCACGAGATACCGCATCCTATCTCCTACGCCGTTTTCAAATTCATGTGGTCGTCGGATCGTAATGAGGAGGCGCTGGACCTACTCAAAGACTTCACTGCTCGCGTTGCGGATGACCTTCAGATCAGATCCAAGGATGCCATGGGACAGAATGGCAACATGCCGAACGGAATCAACGGCCACCATGGTGTCAACGGCGTTCATGGCTTCACCGGTCTTGTAAATGGCATGCACGGCCTGAACATGAACGGCTCTGGTATGGTGAATGGCACTAATCAGCCGCCTGGCGCAAATAACTTCGACTTGGCGGAAACGCAGAAACTCCTTGCCAAATGCTACCTTAAGCAGGGCGAGTGGCAGACACATCTGCACAATGGCGACTGGACGCACGAGCATGTGCACGAGGTTTTGTCTGCTTACGCTGCAGCCACACGATATAACCAGAATTGGTACAAGGCATGGCACGCATGGGCATTGGCTAACTTTGAGGTCGTCAACGCCATGTCGCCACAGGCCGACAGGTCTACGCCGGATCTTCCCGCGAGTGCCGTGCATGAGCACATCGTCCCTGCGATCCACGGTTTCTTCAAGTCCATCTCGCTCTCTTCGGCCAGTTCCCTCCAGGATACCCTCCGTCTTCTCACCCTCTGGTTCGCTCACGGAGGCCATCCTGAGGTCAACACCGCCGTCACAGAGGGTGTGGGTACTGTCAGTATCGACACATGGCTTGAAGTTATTCCGCAACTCTTGGCGCGTATCAACCAGCCAAATGTCAGAGTCCGCCAGTCGATTCATAACCTCCTGTCTGACGTCGGACGCGCTCACCCTCAAGCATTGGTGTTCCCTCTTACGGTCTCGATGAAGTCAGATGTCACTCGTCGGTTACGCTCGGCAACAGCTCTTATGGACGCCATGCGACAACACTCTCCTCGACTTGTCGACCAAGCTGATTCGGTCAGCCACGAACTTATCCGTATCGCTGTTCTTTGGCACGAGCAGTGGCACGAGGGTCTGGAAGAGGCTTCAAGACTGTACTTTGGCGACCGCAATATCGAAGGCATGTTCGCGACTCTCGCACCACTTCATGCTATGCTCGACAAGGGCCCGGAGACTCTTCGCGAAATCTCGTTCATCCAGTCATTCGGCCGCGAGCTTCAGGAGGCACGCGACTGGTGCCAGACCTTCAGGAATTCTGGCGAAGAGGGTGACTTGAACCAAGCTTGGGACCTTTACTACCAAGTCTTCCGAAAGATCGCTCGTCAGCTACCCTCCTTGATGACTCTCGAACTTCAATACGTCTCACCCAAACTGAAGGCTGTACATGACTTGGACTTGGCTGTACCTGGCACATACCAGAGTGGAAAGCCCATCACTAGGATCCAGTCATTCGATCCTGTTTCCACGGTCATTCAATCCAAGCAGAGGCCTAGAAGGCTGATGATCAAGGGAAGTGATGGCGTCAACTACATGTTCGTTCTCAAAGGTCACGAAGATATTCGTCAAGATGAGCGTGTTATGCAACTCTTTGGTCTGGTCAACACGCTTCTTGACCATGACGCTGAATGTCGGAAGCGGCATCTCAACATCCAACGGTATCCCGCAATCCCTCTGTCCACCCAATCCGGTCTCCTGGGATGGGTCCCGAACAGCGACACCCTCCACGTGCTCATCCGCGAATACCGTGAGAGCCGTAAGATTCTTCTCAACATTGAGCACCGTATCATGTTGCAGATGGCTCCAGATTACGACTGCTTGACGTTGATGCAGAAGGTTGAGGTCTTTGGTTACGCTCTCGATAACACCACCGGCCAAGATCTCTACCGTGTGCTCTGGCTCAAGAGTAAGAGCTCTGAGGCATGGCTTGACCGCCGTACCAACTACACTCGGTCCTTGGCTGTCATGTCTATGACCGGTTATATCCTGGGTCTTGGCGATCGCCACCCCTCCAACTTGATGCTCGACAAAGTCACGGGCAAGATCATCCACATCGATTTCGGTGACTGCTTCGAGGTGGCAATGCACCGCGAGAAATACCCTGAACGCGTGCCGTTCCGTTTAACGAGGATGTTGACGTACGCCATGGAAGTCAGCAACATCGAAGGCAGCTATCGCACGACCTGCGAACATGTCATGCGTGTGTTGCGGAGCAACAAGGAGTCTGTCATGGCTGTGCTTGAAGCTGTATGTTTTTTCTCTTGGCCTTCAAATCAATGCTCACGATGCTAATACGATTTCTTCAATGTAGTTCATCCACGATCCTCTCCTCAACTGGCGCCTCGGTACCCGCGAATCACCTCTGGAGCCCTCATTCACTTCGCAACGCCGCGCTTCCATCATGGGTGACGTGGCCGTGCCGGGTGAGCGTCCCGAGTCGTCTTTCCGCCCGCGTCATCGGTCCAGCATTGTGCCACCCGGCGTAGGTGGTCCTAATGAGCCGGAGGCCAGGGAGGAACAGAACGCCCGTGCGCTACAGGTTCTGTCCCGCGTCAAGCAGAAGTTGACTGGCCGCGACTTCAAGCCTCAGGAGGAGCTGAACGTCAACAACCAAGTGGACCGGCTCATTCGGGAGGCGACCAATTTGGAGAACTTGTGCCAGCATTACATTGGTTGGTGCAGTTTCTGGTAGAGAGCTGGATGGTGGTGCTGTCTTCTTCTCTTGTCCCTTTTTCTGATTCAAACGGTTGCTTGCGTGCATTTGTGTTTCCAATTTCTCAGTGCTGGCTGGCATCACGTAGAGGGCGGCGTCGGAAAACATCCCTCTCACGGCCTAAACCTCCAATTCTTATATTGTGGATTGCGAATACCTTTTTTTTCTTCTTTCTTTCTTCCGTGCGTTTAACGGTAGCCTGGGTAATGATGGGTTTTTGCCTGGTTTTCTGATTTCCCATTGGAGGGTGCAAGCATGGGATCCTGGCTGGCATGATATGGGCGTTCTTTTCAGTCTTCATTTTTTTTCTACTATGGACAGAAAGGTTCTCTTCTTGCTCACCTTCACCTTCTTGACTGTATGAATTATCAAGATCGGTACCTCCGGATAGCAAGGGGGACATGAATTCGTGCTTGAAGAGATGAGGGATCCATGAATCATCCTAACTCTCACACTTTTGACAGTGAACATCGCGATGGCTTACCATCCTTACTTCTCTGATGCTCCTCCTCACCCTTGCTCTGTGAGTCTGGCATATACTTCCAAGAAACTAGCCTCTCGTCATCACCCTCTTCCCTCCGTATGTGCTTACTTTTCGCAGTGCATCCGCTCACTTGACTTTGACCGTCGCTAAACTCCCTCCCCCCCTCCCCTCCCCTCCCCCTCCTCCCCCATGGAAAAAAAATATCAAGAGCAGAAAAAAATCATCACTCCGCCATCGCCTCCCCCTCATCAAACACCAACTCGTCCTCGTCCTCGTCCTCGTCCTCCTCGAGCACCAGCCCCCGCAACCCCTCGTCGGCCGCCCAGTCCACCCCGCTGCCCGCGACCACGCCGGCCACGACCCCCTTGACGCCGCGCCACCGGCGGCGCGCGCGCGCGGCGTCGCGCTCCGCTTCGAGCAGCTGGTCGCGGAGCTTGGGGTCGAGGTCGGGGTCGAGGCCGAGGCCGTCAGCACCGACGGCGGATGAAGAAGAAGAAGGATGGTGGTGGTGATCGGCGGTCAGGGAGAGGAGGGTGGCGGCCAGGGCGGCGTTTTTGGCGTTGGCGGCGGAGAGGGCTTTGGCGGCGGTGGCGAGGGCGGTGGCGGTGGTGGTGAGGGCGTGGGTTTGGTGCGAGAGGTGCATGGAGAGGGCGTCGCGGGGGGTGAGGAGGGGGGCGAGGCGTCTGGTTTTTTGTTGGTGTTGTTAGTGGTGGCTGTTTTTGGTCTTGGTGGTTGTGTTGCGTTTATTTTCTTTTCTTTTCTTTTCTTGTCTTGTTTTTTTTTAGGTTAGGGATGGAATGGAGGGGGTCTTCTGCTACCTTTCTTCGAAGGAGGTAGTCGAGCCGCCGTGCACGGCCTTGATTACGGGATCCATGGTGAGGACTTGGTCGGTGATTTTGTTGCGGATCATGTACGATGCGCGTGCCTCCATGGCTGCACGCTCGGCGGCGATCAGCTGCTGGGCGACTTCGTCATCTGAAAGGTGCTCGTCCGACGGGGCCGACGTGGTGTCTGTCTTGGGGTTAGTGTGACGTAGCAGTAAGATTTAGTGCAGCAGGTATTGTTTGGGATTCTTTGACGTTGGGTTTGAGGGAGTGACAGCTGTCCGTGTTTGCCAGCAAAGACAGAAGAAGTTCCCGGTTTGGAAGCGGCTTACACGGACAGCTGGCGGAAGACGTGGAACAGGGCTAATGGTACCATTCTGCTGGGCCTGAAGCAGGCTGGACTCCAGCTCGAGTTCGCGCACTTGATGGTAGAGCTGCAGCACGAGCTTCTCTCTGTCGCTGAGAACCACGGCAGCGGCGTCGGCAGCTAATGCATCCAAGGTCTCGTCATCGGGCTCTTGTGAGGCTGGCGCTAGTGGCGCGTGATTCCCGCCGTCATCCATGATCATCGATAGCCACGCGTGACATGGGCGTCGAGGAACCGAGGGCGCGTGTTGGTGTTGTCTCGGAAGACGCGCCGCGAATCAAGGCACCCAGGCTCCCAGGCACCCAGGCACCCAGGCTCTCAGGCTCTCAGGCTCCCGCGCCGCACGGCCACACTGGCTCCCGCCGCCCGTGGGATTTCGTTGCCGCTAGTCCACCGCCCTTGACACACACAACCCTGCCCAACGCCAAAATCGCTGGTTTGCGGTGAGCCAGCTGGAGGACGCCCACTGCAGGCTCCAGCCGTAGCCTGCCGTAGCGCGTTGAGCTGTACTTTTCCGGTCGGGCAGGGTTGGCATCTTCCGGCGCTGCCTTACAAGTGTGTGTGTGGCTGGAGCTAGGGCTCCACTGGTCATTTGAGCTGCGCACGACCGGACCATCATCATCATCACCGCCTACCGCCGTGCTCGCCCGAGAGCATGTCGCGACAACCTCACCTCTCCCCTCCACCACCCGCATAGACCGCCGGCGACAGGCGCATGTCGCTGTCAGTCTTTGTCGCCCATTCGGGCAAGCGGCTCGACGCCGATCCCGTCGTCTTCAGCTCCTTGGACGCCCTCAAGGCCTGGCTTAACAATGCGACCAAGGTTCCGCCCCAGGACCAGATCCTGCTCACCCCGCGCGGCAAGCACGTCAAGTTGCAGACTCTCCTGACCGAGGTAAGCTGCACCCCACTCCCCTCTGGCAAGCGCCGAAAGGTAACCTGAAGCAGAAGGAGATTTTCCTGTACGACCGCGACCTCTTCGCTCTCCCGGCCCCCGAGAATCTCGACCACCTCGTTCCACCTGAAGCGCTTCCTCAGGACTTCCAGCCGGCGAAGCCGCCCGACACCCTCTCCAACCAGAACGACATCGCATCATGGCAGAACCTGTTCAAGGCGCGTCGCGACTGGGCGGTGGACCTGCGCGAGCAATGCCGCTCCATGGCTCAGGCCGCCGCCGAGTGCGTTGGCGAACAGGCCGTCGTCGAGCGCGGCGTGCGCGTCGCAACCAGTAACCACGAGACGCATATCCGGAGCCTGGAGCAGAAGCAGCTGGAGGCGCGCGCCTGGTTCGACGCCGTCGCCAAGGAGCAGGACGAGTGCGTGCAGTCGTGGGAGGCCGATCTCGCCCGCCTCAGCTCCATTCCCGCCATCCAGCAGTTCCGCCGCTTCATCTCCTCCCTCGGCGACGACACCCCGCGCAAGCCATCCAGGAAGAACAGTGACGCCCGGACCACATTGGATACTTTTGTGAACGCGGACAAGGCCCGGAAGGCAGCGTCGGTCAGCAACACGGTTCTGGATGAGCTGGAGGGTCGCATCGTGGACATGGATGGCCAGCTCGACAAGATTAGGGCCGAGTACAACGAGCTGCAGAACGCTGTGGACCAGAGCCAGATGCATTCCTCGTACAACTACCATGACGAGCCGATGCGCTTGTTTGATGAGATCGACGTTCTGGTCAAGAAGGTTGATTCGGACTACGGCCATGTTCTCAGCCTCCCACCCAAGGCGATTGCACAGGCCTCAAAAATGGCGTTACTTCACACCCGCAATTACCTTCCATCTCTCAGAGACTACAGCGCCGAGATGAGTGATTTGCTCAAGCACTCTGTGGAGCGGAAGAATTCGGCGGTTCGGCTCGCTGTTGAACATCTACAGACGATCGCTGGGATAGAATCAACTCTCGCCGGTGCTAATGCTTCAATCGCCTCGATCGAGATCGCTCCCGAGAGCCAAGATGCGCTTGAGGCCTTATCGGTCATTTCCAAGATGCCGTATATCTACGGCGTTCTCCTGATCGAAGCTGTGCGAAGGCAAGAATGGGCGGAGAAGCTGAAAAGAGACTCGTCCTCCTTGGCAGAGGAGATAGCTGGCTATCGGGAAGAAGAAGAGAAAAGAAGGAAGAGGTGGCTGAAAAGCAACGGCGACGTCATTAATCTAGAAGCCGCTCACGACAACGCTGTAGGAATTGACATCAACGTCACGGGCCAGGATGTCGGTTGGCCTCCAGTGACGCGCCAGGACTTCCAAGATTATCTGAATCTTCTGAACAGCATCGGCGGACTCGAGGACAGCATGGACCTACTCGCTCAGGCATTCAAGGATATCGATCGCCCGACTCGACAACAGATCAAGCATGCGAAGGGCTTCAAGACAGGAAGCGTGCATGATGGGCTTGGCAAGGGTTCACTTCTCCTGCGTGGAGAAGACGAGACACGCGTCCTTAAAGAGTCAATGTCCAAGCTGGACGAAGAGCTGAAGAGTTCCAAGAGCAGGGTTCGCAAACTTGAGGATCTGCTTCACCGTCAAAGCCACATCAGCCGTCTGTCCATCGGAAGTGGAGTTGCCCCGCCGACCTCCCAGCTGCCTGATACCCCTACGGAGCAATATCCGCCCGTTGCTTCCCCACGGCTGCAGGACAACTCGTCCGTCACATCCCGGAGGTATTCTTCCAACAAAAGTGCCGAGGAAAAGGCCCTGGCCCAGCGTATCGTACAGCTTGAGAACGACCTCAGGGCGGAGAAGGAGGCTAGGACCAACCTTGAGAAAGAACACTCGGCACGCGCTAATGCTGTCGACGACCTTCAGAAACACGTCGAGGAACGTAGGTCTACGAACAAGGACCTCATGGAGAATATGGAATCGATGCAGAAGGACTGGTCCGACGAACGCCGATCCCTTGAAGACGAAATCAAGAAGCTCCGTTACAGAAACGAAGAACTCGAAGAAGAGCTCGATAGGAACCTGGGCAGCCGTGACAACGAGAGGGCGGGCTATGACGAGAGAAGACAGGCGCTGGAGGCCGAACTCGACCAAGTACGCAGGGATGCGGATGAGGAAGTGCAACGAGAAAAGGAACGAGCTGATGCTGCTGAACACGCCATCCAAGAGGCTGAGGCTACTCAGTCTGAGCGAAGGATTACCTTACAGACCGCGTTCTCCTCACTAGCCAAGGACGAGTCCCTCCCGGAAAACAGCACCCTGTTGGCTTCGGAGCTCGAGAGGCTTGCACAGAGATCTAAGGACTACGCTCGCGAGCTTGCTGAAGCTGTGGATAAGGCCAAGTCGGAGAACGAGGCTCTCACCACTGCTGCTGCGAAGCAGCGGAACGAGTTTGAAGCTCAGATCAGAACACATGAAGCGGAGATTGCGGAGAAGAGCGAAGAGCTTGCGGCCGAGAGCGCCAAGGTCAAGGCTTTGTCTGAAGAGCTAAAGGATGGACATGGGCATCTAGAAGACCTGCGACTGAAGTTCGCCGAGGGCGAGACAGGAGCTGACGCCTTGCGTCAACGCGTCACGGAAGAGGAAGCCAAAGTTGAGCGCCTTTCTACGGAACTTGCAGGAGCAAAGGCCCATGTCACAACCCTCGAAAAGTCTCTGGCCGAATTACACGAGAAGTACAACGCGCTCCAAGCCAACTCGACCAACGGCGAATCCAGATCTGAACAGCAGGCGAAGCGCGCCAGGGATATTTCCGAGAGGCTGCTTGCAAACAATGATCGGTTGCACAGGCTCTTGGAAACGCTTGGATTTGCCGTCACGCACCAAGACAATCAGATGGTGATCCAGCGTGCTTCAAAGGTCGCGGGACAGAGTTCCGTTCTCCCTGGAGACGCCTCTGTGGCAATGAACCGCAGCGTGTCGTCTCCGCCGTCATCACGGAAACCGCTTGAGAGCTCTCAAATCCTGGAAGCCCTCAAATGGACGGAGCAGGAAAACCCTGGTGCCGAAGAATTCAGGTTCATAGAGTTCATGGCTGCCGTCAAGCGCTTCGACATCGACACTTTCAGCGAAGCCATCACGAAGCGGATGAGGGACATGGAGCATACCGCACGCAAGTGGCAGCGTGAAGCTCGCACTTACCGCGACAAATCTCACAGGTATCAGAGTGAAGCGCACGAGAAGATTGCCATCCGCGGTTTCAAAGAGGGAGACCTCGCTCTCTTCCTTCCCACTCGCAACCAAGCCACTCGTCCGTGGGCAGCATTCAATGTCGGTGCGCCGCACTACTTCCTTCGCGAACAAGAGTCGCACCGCCTGCACAGCAAAGAGTGGCTTGTAGCGCGCATCACGAAGGTCGAGGAGCGTGTCGTCGATCTCTCGAAGTCGATGGATGGCACCCGCGGTAGCGATGGCCGCTCCATCACCAGCGAACGCAGCGGTATCTCATACGAAGACGACAATCCGTTCGAGCTGTCTGATGGTCTGCGTTGGCACCTGGTCGAGGCCGCGGAGGAGAAGGTCGGCGCACCACTTACACCAGGCCTCGGCAAGAGCACAGTCGACAGTACCAAGGTGGACGCGAGGGGCAGCATCCGCATGAAGAAGAGCCTGATTGGAAACGACGCGAGCAAGACGCTGAACAAGAGCCTGGATAGCCGTCGCAGCAGCGCGGGGAGTAAGCGCAGCGTGACGGTCGGCAACAACAACAACAGTGGCAACAGTGGCAGGCCTACGGCGGGCCTCTCCGGACTAGACCAGCAGAACAGTGGCGAGGCTGTCGGAGGATCAACGGGCGAAGAGGTCAGAGCACCCGTCCAGTCATAGAGATTGGGGGAATAGAGGAAAGAAAAAAGCAGAAATGGTATATCAGCACCCGCCATCTTCTGTTTTTCCTCGCCCCTTCGTGCTATTGTTTTTTTGCTTATCCATCCTTCTTCGTCTGCTGACATTTGCAATTCTTCGATCGCCGACTATACAGGCTTTCCCGAACAATAATCATCATCATCATCATCATCATCACGTCGCAAGGGCGTCGCTCTCTTCCCCTGTCGCATTCAGCCCGCCCGAAGGCCAGAGCAGCGAAAGCGTCGTTGCATACAGGCCGGCGTCATCGGCCAGCAAGGCTGCCTCGGCTCTCGCGGCGGCCGCCGCTGCGAGGGGCGGTGGTGATGCTGCGGCCACTGCCGGCTCTTCTTCATCCGCAGCTGCTCCAGGGGCGAGGGACGGCGGGGCGACGACAACTGCTGGGCCGTCGAAGCCGCAGCATTCGAGGAAGCTAGGGTTTTTTGATTCCTTGTGGCAATTGGATATCAGTTATGAAAGGGGAAAGGCCAAGGAGTGATGGTGGTGAGGAACGGAGTGCCGAGAGTCCACTTCTTTTTTTTTTCTCCTTCTTTGCTTTGGATACAGTCTTCCATTGCTTTTTGCTTCACGATACCATTTCGCTGTTAGGGTGTGAGATCTTGTCTCAGTGAAGGTGCTGCTTTGGAGAGATGAGGCGGTCAGAGTACACGGGAAGAACGGGAGTATCACTTATTCGAACATGAAAATATGCAGAAATGAACAAGGGAGGGGATTTTTCCAAAGCTTTTCCGAAGGCTTTCGCGCATACACAGCCTCATTTGTCTACGAGAAGATGGAGAAACAACAACAATAATATGTCCAGACCGGTGCTTCGATGCCGGTATCCATTCAACATGCCCCTTCGCGAGCACGTCCTGCAGCGTGACAGAAACGTCCGGACAATGAGTTGACATCAGATCTGTGCCACCGGTGGACCTCTCCAATTGGCTGCTCCACCAGCCGTCGGGCGGCAAGGAAGTATGGCGAAGGACAGTTCGCCATGCATCTCACCGGCCATGCGTCACTCCGGGCGGGATAGAGTCCGGAAAGGCTGCTGACCGGAGTGCCATTGTGGACGTGGCTGGCTGCTGTTCATGTGATGTGTCGTTCCGCTGTTTTCTCTGCCACGCTGCCTTTCCTATAAGGTGTCTGCACATGCAGTGGGCAGGCTCATTGGTCCTTGGCTTTGCGCCATTCCAACGTGGTAGCTGCTCATTCGTAGGTCGATCTACCAATAGAGCGCAAACTTTGGATAAACGAACAGGAACCCATCGGTACCTACTGAGGGAAAAACGGAAGCCATGCGGGAAAAGTGGAAGCCATGTGGGAAGAATGAAAGCCATGCGGGAATAAGAGATGGGGGTGTTGGAAGGTGGAAGCCTTGTAAGATTGCGCCTTGTTTTCGCCAAAAAAACAAAACAAAGAAACACCTTTTAAATTTATCCTTAGACACGCCGTCTGAATTAATGTGTGAGTTTAAGGCTTCGTCCTAATTTGTACCTCTTTATGTAGTCTTAAATGTGATGGGCAACATGTTCACGGAATAGTGCACACTGACTACCGGAAGTTTGAGTATACCTGAAGAGCATGTATAGAGACCAACACGTTCTTTTGTACAAAACGACTATGCTGATGATGATATTGTTGAGTTACTCCTACACGGAGCCTCTTTGTATGCGACCGCTTCCGGTCCAATATCTTGTTCCCTCCTTCACTCTTCTCTCAACAGACTAGGTTTGCAGGCACACCACCCTTCATTCGAGAGTCGTTCTTCTAATGAAGAGTCAATGTCAAATTCAGAATAAGGCTCTTTTGGCGAAGAGTGATTTACCTCTCTGCACGTTTGTAATGAACCGGCGAGGCCGCAGGCACTGACGGTTCTTTCACCGATGGTGGCATCGTAGGGGAAGTTCGCTCCCTCGACAACCTCGAACCTTGTGAAATACGTTCGTGTGGCGCTCTCAGGCGCCCACTCGAAGACAATGAACCCTCTGGTGTAGATCTTCCATCCCTGAAAATACACTTCCTCCGGGCCGTGTTCCTCGCCATACACCTCAAGCCCAAGTCTTGCAAGCAAAGCCTGCGAAGCGAGGTTGATGCCATCTTCGACCTCCACTATCGACAGATGTGCGAATCGTATGTTCTTTGTTGTCGAGTGGGTTTGGGCGTTTGGGACGAAAACGGTTACCGGGACGGGTTTGGGTGATGATCGAGATTTTATTGGCCACGACGCGCTCTGTATTGCGTGAGATACTTGAAGCTCGGTAGCTCATATGGCCGGAAGGCGCAACATGTCTTTTGGAGGTTGGCCAAATGTTGAACAAAATGCGCAGGCTGGCCTGAGTGTGGGAAAGACATACCTTCTTCGAGAGCCTTCTTCTGTGTAAAACCCCCCAGCACTTGTGCATCTTTTGTAGACTAAAATCGGGATTGTCAAATAGCACTAGGTGAGGTATAGGCCGGGGGGGGCGAGGGAGGTACTATAAAATTTAGAATACTAAGTGTGTAATTCCGCCTTAAAGATGTGAGAAAAGGCCGAGGGGGCAAGGAAGGCGCTGTAGAATCCGAAATGCCAAGTGTATAATTCCGCCTTAGGGATGCGGGAAAAGGCTGGTGGGGCGAGGGAGGTGCTATGGGATTCGGAATGCCAAGTGTGTGACTCCGCCTCAAGGCTTCGCATATGGGAAATAAAAGTTTCGCACCTGTGGGAAAAGGCCGCACCTGTGGGAAAAAGCGGCTGTTGTGGGGAAAGTGGCTGTTGGGAAAAGAAGGCTTTGTGGGAAAAAGTGGCTGTTGCGGGAAAAATTGGAAACGGCCACTCTCTTAAGCCTGTGCAGGTTCCAACAGTTGGCACGAAAACCAAGCACAGCTGAATCCCAACCGTCCAATCAAAGCTCTCTTTGAACTGCAGTCATCATATCTACCGTCCAATCAAAGCTCCCTCTGAACTGCAGTCTACCTCGGAACGTTGAAACAGGGATCGTAGCATGCATGATACAGAGTACTGTAAGCGTCTGAAAAAAAAAAAAAAACAGGGAACCAATCATGGTCGTGGACGTAGCAACTGCATAAGCCTATCAGCACCGTGTCGGACTAAAGGCCTTCATGACGTGTCAGACTTGATGCAGCCCGTCCGAAACCGCGCGGAAGGGCGAATTAGTGCACAGTATGGAGAAGCCAAAACATAGAAGCATGTGTGAGAAGAGCCGGTCGAGTAAGAAGACTACCAGACGAGGGAGAGCGCAGAAGGGTGATAGAAAGAGGGTGCAGAAGGGCGGCAGCCGACATGTCATATCATGTGGTGCTTACGGCTGCGCAATAAGTAAGGGCTTTGCGCCCGAGGCGAAGGCAAGGCATATTGGCCGGGCTCGCTGCAGAAGCGGGGGTGCCCCGCTTGCCACTTTCTCATAGAATACGTTTGGTTTGGACAAAGTCGGCCAAGGGTTGCAAACAATCTGCTACAAGCTAGTAGCGGCGACTTTCCTTCACACCTACTCTGCCACACTTGCCCACAAACGATCGAATGGTGGCCAAAGGCCTACCATCGATGCCGCAAAGCATACGTTTGAGCTCTCGACCAGTTGCGATCCGCTCTTTTCCGAAGAAATGCTACACAAAGGCGTGGTATCTCGACATCTGCGACTGGTCTCCGATGCAACCTGCAAGAAGTGCGCCTTGTCTGCCCTACATGCGGGTGAGCATAGCCTAGAGAAAGCGAGGCTGTGAGAAGCCGCATGGCTTAAATCGCCGACCTGGTCATGGTGGCAGCTACAATCCAAACCCCCTTCTTCAAGAGCTCATCTGAAAAAGTGGCCAGCGCCATTCATTCCATCATGCCCATTGACCAAACGAACACTGCATCCGTTGGCCAGGGAACTGCGGTCGGACAAGGCGGAGATGCCATGCCGGAGCTGCCGCCGGACACTCCTCCAGCGTCAACGCTCTCAAGAGCAGCCTTCTCTCAAAATGACCCCTTGCCCGAAGGATATCCGTCCATCTCGTTGGAGATGAGCGTCTATCCCGAACTCGGCGTATTCCGTCGATTTGGGAAACTCAATGCGCAAAGCCTCTTGTACATGCAAGCCGAGATCCAAAAGATGGAGAAAGAACTGAACGAGATCCAAGTCATGAACTGCTACGGAAGCCAGGAACAGAAATGGTCGCTCAGGAACTGGTCGTGGTTGGGCGCTGCCGATGATTCGAGCAGAGAAGTGCAGCTGATCAACGGCATTCGCGATAGGCTTAAGGAGTACAGTAAGCATTCATGTGCCTGCAGCATTGCCCTTGCTCTACTGATCCAATTCCAGACAATGCCCTGATCCGACAGCAAAAGATCCTTCGCATGCCGCCGCCCGGGAAAAGGGATCTCAGTTGGCTCCAGGACTTCCTCCTCCAGCAGCAGATGACCGGGGACGATTCCAGCATCTGGGGGGACTCTCAGCGACCCGACAAAGGCGCGAAAGACCTGGTGACGTTGCTGGCTCGCCCCGACGGGGATCCACTATCCACTTGGGTCTCGGAAAAAGCCGTCGACCACCTTGTCCGATTCAAGTGGCTTCGCTCTCGAGAGCTTCAGGAAGCTTGGGGCCGAGAGGGGTGCAAGGAGGAAACTCTCCGGAAGCTGACTGCGACAGTGACCAGCGTCGTTGCATCCACCCTACCCATCGTTTCCATCGTCGTTCTTTACTTTGTCCAACCTCTTGGGGCGCGCTTGGGTATAATTGGAGCGTTCAATGTCGTGCTGGCCGTTTCCCTGGCTGTGTTCACAAAGGCCAAGCGAGCCGAGGTCTTTGCTGTGACTGCAGCCTTCTCAGCCATTCAAGTCGTGTTCGTACAGGTTGGCAGCAAAGGACCATAAGGAAGGATACTGACCGCATTGTGGGTGAAGGGATTATAGTGGGCAGTGAAAAAATATGCTGTTCGGATCAGTGATGAGCTATATCTTCCGCTGGACAAGGGGTTCGATGATGCTCTCGAAGCCGCCTCCAAGGTAATGCTCCAAATTAAGATGCAATGGAATGCCCAGAACTCTGTGCAATGCAGCAATGCAGGGTGAGACAAAGGGACATGCCCAAATCAAAATGTTGCCGTGCAATAAAATGAAAATCGTGAAAACATCAATCCTCCCCATATGAGCCCATCACAGGAGAAGCCAAACGGAAACATAATACAGAAGACGCAGTCCATGCCTGGAAACATGCTCCTATCCGCATGCGGAAAGTGTACGTGGCAATGCTGGGAATCGAAAACAACCGAGACGGATGCCGATGGCCGGGACTGTTGACAGCTGACAACAATCAAGCTCGTCATGGCCTTCCTGGCCTTCCTGGCCTCGGGTGACTTGAGCGTGCAGCTTGGCTCTCTCTCTGACGTCTCGCTTCCTCCTGCATGGCCCTCTCCCTCTTGCGAGCCTCCTCTGCTGCCTGTCGTTCCTGCGCTGTGAACATGTCAGCAGATGGCAATGTATTGGTGTCAGGCAACGGCATACCGCTCAAAGAGATGCGACACGGTATATGACCGCCCTGGGTTGTCTGCGTGTAGCAGAACCATTCCTTCTGGAAGAGCCTTTCTGTTTGGATGGTCTCCTGGCCAATAATCATGTCGAATCCCTCCCCAGGCTCCACCACCCGGAACTCATTCCAGATGGTCCTCGGTTTCAAATGGACTTGTTGATTCTTGTAGGACCTGTCTTCGCCATACCAAGCCATGCTTACTCTGCCCACCAGGTCGTTGCTGCCCTCAAGCCGGCTGATCCGCTCGGGGCCATCGGGTATGCGGTCCAACCTCCTTGGCTCGATATTGTTTGCTCGCAGCCAGCGGGCAGAGACGAGGTTGGTGCTGCACTGCGTATCGAACCGGGCAATGGCGAACCGCCTGCGCTCGCTGCCATCGATCCGGCAATACACTTCGACACTCCTGTTGTAATGTTCGGGCGGTATCTATCCAGGTCAGCCAGGGCCCCCTTTCGACTCTGAATTTCTCGTGGCTTACCCTGCCGTGTTCATCATCCAGACGGGAACAAGGCCAGAGCAAGGAGAAGGCTTTGTTCCGTCTTCTTCCCCTGCAAGCGACAACTTCACCCCGCATCTGCGCCGACTCCGCCCTACCGCCTGCATCATGCTCTGCGACGCTCGAAATCTCTACAATGAGGTCAAGCTCGCTCACTCCAGGAGTCCCACTTGACGGCTGTACCATATCGTTGTGTAGCCACCTCCACAGCGGCGACGGTGACCCGCGTTGGCCTCGGTACTACCAGGCACTATTTTGATGGCCGGGCAATGTTGGCTTGTAGGGGTCCCCGACCAGCAGAGACCCAGACTTGTCTCGTCGCAAGTCTGATCTAAAAAGGCTTCTGACAGCTGAGCTGTTGACGGTGGTTGCGGGGGACGAGCTCAGGGGGGATGGTATGTTGAGAAGACGAACCTCTGGAGCACACGGTGGATGCGCCGTCGGGGATCTGTTGGGACGATGGCTGTTGCTGACTGCTACCCCCCTTCCCTGAGCCGTCGTCGATGCCGCGTTGCGACGAAGGGCGTCAACTGTAAAGGTTGCTGCAGTCGATGGGAGCCGGTTGGCAGCTGGGCGGCTTTCATGCACCACGCTCCCGCAGCAGCTATATGGCCTGGCATGTGAGAAGCTTGAAAATAGTGTAGGGATCTGGGGCTGATGTCACCACCCTGATCCCCCCAAGGGGAAAGGCGGCGCGCGCGCACGTTCGGAACGGCCTCTGGAGTCGGAACCCCAACTCCGCTCCGCCGCCTCATCGCCTTGTCTGACACACGGCGGATTCAAATGTCTGGGTTCTTCAGCGTTTTCAATCAACTTCCAACTGTTCAATTGAGTCTGCCCATGTGCAAAAAAAGGAGAAGAATGCGCTCACTGGATGATATCCAACTGGCAGCACATAGGATCCGTGGCTAACTTGGCCGACCAATTGATGAGTCACATGACTACCAGATGAAATGGGACTCTGTTGCTAGTGTCCTTCGATGTACGCGTAATGTTCAGGTGAAGCGCGAGGCGGATGCTACGGGGTTGCCGGCCGTAGGGTGGCGCTGCGCTGTTGTCTCATATCGAAGGCCTTCTTCACGCAAACAACGAACAGTGCGGCAGCCGTGGCGACTATGGCTTCGTAGACTGCGGCTTGCATCGCGCAGTTGCCACCGCACGCGCTGGCGAGAGACTGGAGAGCCACGTGGCGAGCACTCATACGCCAGCCTTGCTTGCCGCATCGTGCCGTACTTTCGCATACTCGGCCGAGGATCCGCGTAGCCGCTCGAAAGCTCTGTACTGCAAACGGCCGAAGCATTGATGGGTACCTACTTCGCGAGAAAGGCGGAAGTGTCGTGGTTCGGCGCATGCACAGGAGGAGGGACGTCGCGCCATCGAACTGCCAGGGGCCCCGGTGCTAGTGGCGGCAGCTACGGCTGCAGCAAGTGACATCCCACTACAGTACATATTATCCCTCGCTTACACGCACGAGCGAAAACGTGGGGGAGGGGCGGCACCAAGGTCCCAAGACTTAGTAAATGCTTCTTCCCAGATCTTCCTTTTGCTCCAGCAGATTCCATCAGACGATGCGAATTCAACTCCTCATCCCCATCCGAACCACAGCAGCCATCACCCCAATGACTGAACCAGTTCCCAAAGCATTGGCCAACAGCAGGATTCGTATGAGCTGTGGGGAACGGGGATGAAGAGAGACGTGAGAGAAGAAGGTGGTGGCGGTTGTAGACGTGGAAGATGATACGGTTTGACAGAATGAGAGCGATTGCGATGTAGGCGAGGAAGAGGCCGGTGCCGATGTAGATTGTTGGCCCCCTATATTGTCTAGGTCGCACTGAGATCACTTATTTTGCCAGCAGCACATTGTCTACTTCGCTCTACCCATCGGGCCCCAATTCGCCCTCGGGTTCATTTGGTACCGCACCACCTTCTTACCCTCCTTTTCCTTCCCCAGCTTCTCATCGAACACGACTTCGAGTTTATGCAACTTCTCCATGCCGTGGCCGGGAGCCCATTGCTTCTCGAACTTCTCTTCAACCACTTGAATCTCAGCATCCGGACTTCCGCTTTCCTCTTCCGCGCCCTGTCCCTCTTTCTCGCTCTTCTCCTCTCCACGCGCCTCGCTCTCCTCTCCCTCCTTCGCTTCATCCGCCATTTCCACGTCTCCGACCCGCCGCCTCTTCTCCCACACGCCCCGACCCGGCGTGTTGACCTTGAACTTGTCGTCCTTGACCGGACTCTTCTGGCGCACCCATTCCCTCATCACCTCCCAGACAACCTCCCACGGTGCATCCGTCTTGACCGTGCCCGGCTTGCAGTGGCTCCTCGTGGTCCTGTAACCCAGCTTCCTCAGGGCACCCTTGAACGCCGCGTCGGGGAGCGCCTGGCAGTGCATGATCCTGGAGAGCTGAGACACGTTGAAGAAGAAGGGGTGGTGGTCGACGATGACGGGGTCCATCTTGGGGATCTCGTCTTGGGCGGGGGTCGAGGGCTCGGCCGACTTGGAGGTGCTGGCGTAGGGGGAGGCGGTGTCGAAGAGGAGTTCTTCGTGCGCGGTGCGGAGCATGCCCTCGATGCGTTCGGTGGTTCCGTACGTGGTCTTGTCGACGGTCGGGAGGTAGCTGAGGATCTTTTCGATGAAGGCGGGGTTGTGGAGGGGACCGCCCCACATGGGCCCGGAGAGCTGGGGGCTGTTAATATCAGGGGAGCTCTGCAGCGAAACACTGCGTGGGGACTAGGTCTTACATGGGTCTTGAAGCCGCAGTGAGGGCAGTGCGGTGGTGCTGAAGGGCCTTGCGCAAAACTGTATTTCCAGTATTCCGTACCCTTCTTGCTGACCTCGAGGTGATTTCTTGCTAGGAATTGGGTCGACCATGCGCCGCAGCCCGCGTCACAGTTGTACACCAGCATCTGCTTGCCAGCGAGGAACTTCACCTCCGCTGGACTTTTCCGTACTCTGACGAAAACACGCGCGTAGTAGTCAATAGACAAGCTGAGGAGCGGTTCAATGCTTATGCCGTATTTGGCTGCTGTAGTGGCAATGGCATGCAGGATCAACCGCAGACCACCTTCGTGAGAGTGATGCCCCTTCATGGGAAGTCCGCCGTATTGGCTGTAGGCCTTCTCGGGATAACCGTTGGAGTTGAACACTCCAGCGTCGGTGCAAGTGACACACAGGAGGCCGCCATCAGTGACAGCTTGTACTGCGCCGTCGAGAAATGGCACGGCTGTACCGTAAGGGTCCAAGTCAATCACGTCGTATTTGTGTCCCGGACCGCCGATGCCCTCTTGACCGACAAACTGGTACATATGTGCAACAGCATTGCCAATGACGGGCGTGATCTTGTGTTCCAGCCCGTTGTGCTTGATGTTGAGCTTCATGACTTCGACGGCAGAGGGAGAGAGGTCGTTGCCGGTGACGGAGGTCGCGAAGGGGATCTCGTGGGCGTAACGGAGAGCGCGAAGGCCGGTTGCAGAGAGGGCATCGAGGATGCGGAACTGAGGGCCTTTGGAGGAGCCATTGGGCTGAGGGTTCTGCCGCGCTTCGCCTGAGGCTTGATCTGGCTGCTCATTGGGATTCGCAGCTTCCTCAGTAGGCGCAGCATCATCCTTCTCTGCTGCACCAGTCTCAGCCTCATCGTTGACCTTCGCTCTTTTGTTGTCATTACCCTCGGCAGCGCCCTCGTTCTCAGAGCGAGCCTTCCTCTTCCGCTCGCTTTTCCTCTTCTCCCTCAACCTCTCCTGATTGTATTTCCGCGCCTTGGTGGCAATTGCGTCTTCACCGTAGGCGCGAATAGCAAGCACACTCAGATCGCGGTTGAACTCCTGGATCGGATTGTAGAAAACAGACTGTTTCTGCTCGTCGTCGTCGCTCTTGGCTTGTTTCTTGGGGTCAACAAGGGTGGTGGCATTCGGTGGAACGAGAATATAAGCCAGGCCCTCTTTCACAGTCTTGTATTCCTTGCCGTCGTGGAGGACGTGCTGGCCAGCGCGGGGCGGATCGGCGAGCGACGTGGTAGAGGATTCGGCCATGGCGGGTCTCGCGGAGTGGAATTGTCGGGCGGAAAGGCTAGTGGAAACGCGCCATGCAGGAGCCACAGCAGCACGGGAGAGGCGCGAGAGCTGGCGGAGGAGGGGTTGGCTGAAAGCGAGTCGCATCAAGGATCCACGGCGCTTCGCGGCGACTGGAGTGACGCATTGGTGGCTCGGAAAATATTGGCCTGCGCCGGGGGATCCTCGGGATTTGCGGTGTACGAGCCAGCGCTTGTTTCTAGCGGCAGACCGTGAGACCCTTCGCGTCACCCGCTGGTTGACTCGCCTCTCCCGCTCCCGTCGCGCCAACTTCTCACCACCACATCTCCTCACAAACCCCCGCATGGATGCTGTATAGCCGACTGAACCATCCCAAGCTCACTGGTGCTGGCGCCTGGCGAACACTGAAACCGCGTTTCGCGTGATATTTTTAGGCCCACTCCCCTGCATCAGGATCCAGCCGGCTTGGTCTAGCTCTTGGTAGGCGTCGTTGCCGCCTAAACTAACGCTCCAAGCACTCGCTTGCCACCAACTTAAATACAGCCTTCCGTTGTTGTCTCACCCGTTCGTTCCCTTTCGTCAAGCTGCTCGTGACCCTCGTTCCGACCCCGGCTCCTTTCCGCATCTTGATCAACCATGGGCAAACCAACTCCCGCCCCTGCTTATCGCGATGACGCCGACGCTGTGTCAATGCACACCACCCGTGGCGACTATGAGTACGACGATGTCCCCCAAATTGCCGACCAGCCGCCCACCTACACCGACAGTGTGAGCGGCGAGGGCTCGGCCGCTGCTACTCCCAAGGCCTTCCCCACGCCCGGCAGCAACGTCCCCAATGTTGCAGACGACTACGCCGTCATCGAGCGTAACGGCCGTGCCTATGCGTTCGGCAAGCCCATCAACCAGCACGCCGTAACCATCCGTATGGACGAGCGCCTCACCGACCCCGACAACTTGTACAAGTACGTCACCGACTACCTGCGCCTGCTGCCGCCGCGGCCCGTGGTGCAGATCCACGGCTACCACACCCAGACGGTGCGCCGGGGCGACAAGCGTGAGAAGAAGCAGGTCGTCGACTTTGACATCCTGCTCAATCTGCAGCACTTCCTCGGCAAGCCGCTTGATCCCACCTGGTGGGAGGCCCGCACTGTCGAGAATGGTGAACCCGCCCTGCGTGGAGGCTTCCGCAAGACGCGTGCCAAGGGCTACCAGCGTGAGCTCGAGGTCGGCGAGACGAAGCCGGACCTGTACGAGTGGTGCAAGGAGTACTGTGCCTCTCCAGCCAAGCTGAAAATGTAAGTTTCCGGCTCCAATCCCTGCCGCCGCACGACAAGCCAGCCTCCTAACCCTGAACCAGCTTCCGTGTCGAACGCACCATCTCGGGTTTCGACGAGGCCCTGGTCCGTCAACGCATCGAGGCTCTGATCCGCTCGACGAACTACCGCGGGCACATTCTGATCTCGTTCCCGCTCGAGGACCGCGCCGTCGACATCTACTCACCACATGCCATCAACCGCTGGCGCACCACGACTTGGATCCGCTGGGTGTTCTACCTCAGCTTCCTCTGGATCTTCACCTGGCCGCTGCTGTACTTGCTCACCCGCTGCTGGTCCGTCTACAAGGTCAACTGGGCCTTCTCCCTCGGTGCCGCGCCCAACGATCCTCAAGGCCGCAAGCGCTACGCCACCCTTAGCGAGGAGCAGTGGTTCGCCAAGCATCGTCGCGTCATCAGGAGGCTGGTCATGGACGGTCACCAGGGCGACGCGAGCCAGTTCGATCTGGAAGACGAGCTGGAGGATGGCAGGAACGCGAGGTTTGAGTCTAGCAACGCGCATGTGAACCAGGCGGTCGGGTTTGTGCAGGCAGGCCTGGCGGGATGGAATGCGGTGCAGAGGGGCTTGGGCGGCGATCCAGATGGGTGGGGCGGTGATTGCTGAAGTGCAGTAGATCATGTATGTACATACAGCAGCCACGTTCTGTATAAATGGAGCCAATTGTCTGGCTGGTTCGTTTCTTCATTGCGGACATGCTCTCCAACTGACTGGAGGGCAAAGTACCCACTGACGAAAGCGTCGTATTGGGCGACAGCGAAATGGCTTTTGCGACGACTGATCTGCAAGGCTGTGATTGGGCGAAGACTGCAGCCCGTGTTGGTCGTATCGAACGACCGGAGGACGCCAGTCAGGGGCGGTGACGAGACAGGCTCGTCCAAGGAGTACATTACGAACATCGACAAGTTCATGCAGAGCCACCGGTGTGGGTATAGGGGGCATCTCCAGGCTGGCAGGCAGCGACCGGGGTAGTCCCGAACGGGCAAGGAACAGGAACGACAGCAAAATGAACGGAGAGCAGATCTACACGTGACGAATGCTGTGTCCCGGTAACTGAGGCACCCGACGATCGCGGACGCGGGGCAGCCCTACGCACAGTGGGCGGCCCGTCGCCGCGGGAACCACGTCATCGTCGGAACGTGGAACGCGCAGGCATCAACGGCGGCTCCCAGTCAGTGCCGGCGGAGGCAGCGCGGAGGTCACAGTTGTCGGCGTCTGGGGCGCGACGGGGAGAGGCGGCTCAAACAGGGCGGCTAGGCTTGGCTCCCGCGCCGCGAAGCCGCCAGCCGATCCCTGCCCCCGCCCGTCCACAGCCTACAATGAAACTTATTTGCGACCTTGATTTCTGCCACCGTTCTTTTCTCACCCGCAACCCTCACCACCGCCAAACCCACCACCTCCGGATTCGGGCCCGGCTCCGCCACGAGACCTTCGCATCACCCCCGTCCGCCTCGCTCTTGTGCTTAATGGGATCTTCCTGCGACACTTCGACCGACTTCCTCGTTTCGCGCAACACCGCGACTACTCTCCTCCACGCCCCTCCCGCTGCCGCTGCCCCAGGACTCTCCAAGACCGAGGCGAGCTTCGCTTCGCTGCTTTGGCTACAGGCGCTGGGTCCGCCTTGAACGGCGGACGGTAATCGCGGAGAGGTGACGTGAGGGTAAGTGCGCGTGCGAGTGCGAGTGCGTCCGTTTGGTTTCGCAGCTGACACCCTAGCTCGCGTAGCGTATCCCCAGCTGCCCTTCCTGTATGGCAGCTTGATCCCTTCCGGCCTCTCGTACAAACCGCATAACACGCCCGCTACCCACCGCGACCATGGTCTTCGCCTTCGACGAGCACGACCAGCACCTCTCGCAGGAGACGGGCGCTCCCCAGCCGCTCAGCCCGGCCCACCATGTCGCCCCAGTCGCCATGGACGGCGTTTTGAATGGCAGCACTCCCGCCGTCACGGTTGCTGGGCCCGACGACGAGCGCAACGCCGACCCAGTCCTCCGCCTCGCGCGCGACGTCGGCCGCTCTCCGCCGATGAAGGTCATGTCGCAGTCACCCCACCGCCAGCCGAACACCAGCATGCCTGCGCAGGCGCTCGGCGGCGAGAAGCTCAACTTCGAGAAGGCCAAGAGCAATGCCGCGAGGAAGAAGAAGAAGAAGCGCGCGAACAAGGTCACTCCGGCCCCGACCGCCGTGCACACCATTCGCGGGTTCCAGACTCCCGTCACCTCGGAGTGCGAGTCGACCGACATCTCGGCGTCAAGCACCCCAATGCTTGGGCCCGTCAAGTCGCGCGACCTTCCCAGCGTCACCAGCAGCCCTGCGCTCCGCCCATCGTCTTCCAACGGTGGTATTAGCTCCATGAAGGCCCAACTGGAGAAGCTCAACCTCGGCTCGCCCATTCCCAAGTCGGTTTCAAACCTTGTTGCCTCGAGCAACGTCAGTGTCATCTCTGACCTTTCGAGCAACAGCGACAAGACCGAGCTGGACACCTACCAAGTTGAGCTTGACGAGGACTTTGCCAGCGTCGAAGCTCAGGAGAGCGTGTTCGAGGAGACTACCAGCAACCGCGTCGACTCGCTGACCCGCAAGATGACTGCCGACGACTTCGAGCCACTGCGCTGTCTCGGCAAAGGTTCTTACGGCACGGTACTCCTCGTCAAGCACAAGGCCACCGGGCGCCTCTTCGCGCAGAAGCAGTTGCGCAAGGCCCACCTCACCGTGCACAAGAAGCTTGTCGAGCAGACCAAGACGGAGCGCGTCATTCTGGAGAACGTCAACCGCCACCCCTTCGTGGTCAAGCTCTACTACGCTTTCCAGGACCACGAGAAGCTCTACCTGATTCTCGAGTATGCCCAGGGCGGAGAGCTGTTCCACCACCTGGCCATGGAGCGCATGTTCACCGAAGAGGTGGCCGCGTTCTACATGGCCGAGATGGTGCTCGCGCTGGAGCACCTCCACCGCAGCGTCGGCGTCGTCTACCGCGACCTCAAGCCCGAGAACTGCCTCCTCGACTCGGAGGGCCACCTGCTCCTCACCGACTTCGGCCTCTCCAAGGTCGCCGTCGACGAAAACGACACGTGCAGCTCGATGCTCGGCACCGCCGAGTACATGGCGCCCGAGGTCATCCAGGGCCGCGAGTACAGCTTCGCGGTCGACTGGTGGTCGCTCGGCGCCCTCGGCTACGACCTGCTCACCGGCTCGCCGCCCTTCACCGCCAACAACAACGCCAAGGTCCAGGAGAAGATCCTCAAGCAGAAGCTGCCGCTCCCGTACTTCCTCTCCCCGGACGCCAAGGACCTCCTCACCCGCCTGCTGCGCAAGGAGCCGTCCAAGCGCCTCGGCGGCAACATGCCAAAGGACCTGCAGACCATCAAGGCCCACCGCTTCTTCCGCCGCGTCGACTGGAAGAAGCTCGCGAAGCGCGAGCTCGAACCTCCGATCCAGCCCCTCATCACCGACCCCGAGCTCGCCGAGAACTTTTCCCCAGAGTTCACCGACCTCTCGCTCAGCCCCGTCATGTCGGCCCGCAGGAGCAACATCCCGATGATGAATGGAGGAGCCGGTTTGGACTTGGATGATGGCGCCGCCAGCCACGCCGAGGCTGAGCTCTTTGGTGGCTTCAGCTTCGTCGCCAGCTCGAGCCTGTTGGAGTGCGGTGATTGGGGTTTTTGACTAGCTAGAAGGGAGGAGGTCTTTTTTCGCGTGATGGGTGCTGCTGCGGTCTTTTGGATGATGATGATGACGATGGTGGTGGTGGTGGTAGTGTACGGGGGTACTTCCTCTGCAGTGTTGTTGTTGTTGTTGTGGGACGACGGTGCGGCTGCGGCGGACATGCTTTCAACAAGTATGCTGCTTGGCGCTGCTCGAGAGGTTCTTAGATATTCTTTTTCGGCTACTGCTCTCGTTATGGCATTGTTGTGTTTTGATTCTCTCTCCTGGCCATGGACTGTGAAGTTGGAGCCTGTCTTTTGTGTGCCAGCTGCGTGTGTTGCTCCACAACTGCAGATGGGTTCTGCATACGATGGGGTGGCTGAGCTAACATGGGTAATTGGATGAGCTGGGAATGCTGGCCGCTTCTGGCTGTCGATTGGGTTTCTGATACCGAGATAAAAGAATGGGAAGATGCAGCGTTGTAGCAATCACGAAGGGGTGACGTCGTAGTGCGTGTGTGTGTGGAGCAATTGTGTCAGCAAGGGCTACAAGCCGGATCAGAAGGCAATGTGCAACGGCTCTACTCTGCTGACGATATCTAGTCGTAAAAGACCTACGTGGATGAACAGCCCTGAACGGTGTTTCCAGGAACGGCCGTGGAATGTCCAGCCCGTCTTGAAGGGGCACTCCCTGCGACTTAGTCGGAAGTCTGCGCTCCCAGCTCACCGGCGCAAGAACAGAAACAACTTTTGTCCGGCGACGAGCCAGGCCATCAGCTCTTTGGAAAAAAAAAAAACCCCCCCTCCACCCGGTAGGTATGACGACATGAGTGGGATTGTGGGGTTCTTATGGGCCTCAAATATATACTTGCCCCGTAGTCTCCTTCCCCTCCTCCGCAAAACAAACCTCCCCCATCTAATATCCACCATCGCAGTAATATCCCAGCCACCACACCACGGTAAATCCCTTCTCGACTACACGCTCCATGCTCCATGCTCTATATTGCTTCATCTTACATCCTTCCTTCCAAAAGCACCGCCGTTCAAACGACCTTTGCCTCACGCGCCCTCGCGGGCCACACTCGGGACGAACCGCCGTGGGATTTTATTGCATGACCGACGACGATGACGATGAATGAATTGGTAAATGAATGAATAAATGAAGCCCCTGAACTCCACAACGTCGCCGTGGCGGCGGTCGGGGCGGCGCGCGGGCGCGGGGCATGCACTCGATCGGGTAAAATAATGGGGTTATAATGTAGTAATCATTGGAGGGAGTGTGTGGCGCGCTCCTCCCCACGTCCACATTACCCGCCCAGTAAGCCACGCGTGGGCGTGGGTACCGGTGCGTGAGAGAGAGAGAGAGAGAGAGAGCACGTGGCAGGTGTGTCGGTTGTGGGGTCTGGGCGTTGGAGCGTGTGGCGTTGCGTTGCGTTGGCGTTGGCGTTGGCGCAAATCCTGCAAGAAACCGAAAAAACAAAACCCTAGGCTGAAACACGATCTTCCTTTAGATCAAAGTATCTTGATGTTCGAGACTTGTGGGATCGTCGTGGGCCAAGAAGCGGTCTCGACCACCAAGGAGCTTGAACCGTTATTTTGTCCTCTTTCTTTTTGGTCATGTTCGGATAGAAGTCCGCTCCGCGGAAAGCAGTCCGAATCATCGCATTCACAGATGGAAAGACATTGTTTTCAGGATGGAAGTCTAGATTGCTAAAGATCTGCTATATCCTTTATCACTTATTATTACTTCAACGATGCTTATAAGCCAATCGCTGCTCAGAGATAGAAAGACTGTCAAGTCATCTCTTCTTCTGCTTTAATTCGCTTTCCGTTTTTCCCACATGCTGACTAAAGGAAATTGATGATGTAAACTATACAGAGTTGGAAAAGGAGATAGGAAATCGCTGATGAGTGTGTTGAGTGCAAAACAAGCGTCTTGGTATTCCAGATACACATTACACATTCAAAACAAAGCACGCTTAGAGCATGAAGATGGCAGCCAGGAAACCAGCGCCAACCATGGAGCCGGCGCTCTTAAGAGAAGAGGCGGCGCCAGTGAAGGCAGGAGGTGTGCTGACGGGGGTGCCAACGGGGGTGCCAGCAGCCGGGGTGCCAGCAGCCGGGGTGGTGACGGCCGGGACGAAGACGGAGCTGAAGGTAGCGTAGCCGCCATCGACCGCGGCAGAAGAAGCCACAACAGCCGAGGAGGTGACAGTGGCAGGGGCCGAGGCGGGGGTGCCCTGGGCAAGGCCGGTCTGAACCGTGGGAACGCCAGAAACGGTGACGGTCTGGGTGGTGAAAGCGACCTGCGGGACGGTAACAGCGGTCGAGATGACGCTGGTCGTCGAGCTGCCGGGGATGGTGGCACCAGCAGACTCGCCCTCGGTGGCGGTGCAGGGAACAGTGACGGTCTGGACGATGGAGATCGTGGTCACGGGCTGGCTGCTCGCAACAGGCGCGGGAGCCGAAGTGACACCCTCGACGCCAGACGAGGCGACGGGAACAGGGGCCGAGCTTCCGGCAGCCGGGGCAGACGGGGCAGGGGTGACACCGGCAGACGCAGGGGCGCTGGGGACGGCCGAAGAAACGGCTCCCTCGACACCGCTGGAGACGGGCGCCGCAGGGACGGTCTGCGTAGCAGTGACCGGGCAGATGGTGGTGCCAACAGAGACGGTCTGGGTGACAACAACCTCCGAGGAGCTGCCGGACTCATCAACAGTGGTGCTCGTAGAGACAGCGGTGCTGACAATGGTCGAGGTCGAGTACGAGGTGACAACGGTGGTCTGGGCAGGGGCGGACGGAGCCGGGCTGGAGACAACACCCTCAGCGCCGGAAGAGGCGGGGGCGGAGCCAGCAGGAGCGGAGCCAGCAGGGGCAGAGCCAGCAGGAGTCTGAGTGGCCGTCACCGGGCAGATGGTGGTACCAACCGACACGGTCTGAGTGACAACCACCTCGGAAGTGGAACCCTGCTCATCGGTGGAAATGGCCGTGCTGATAGCGGTGCTGTAGATGGTCGAAGTCGAGAGGGACGTGGTCGTGATGGGGGTAGGAGCAGGAGCAGACGTAGCACCCTCGACGCCGGAAGAAGCAGGGGCAGAGGCAGCGGGGCTGGAGACAACACCCTCAGCGCCGGAGGAAGCGGGAGCGGAGCCAGCAGGAGCGGAGCCAGCAGGAGCAGAACCAGCAGGAGCGGAACCAGCAGGAGTCTGAGTGGCGGTCACGGGGCAGACAGTGGTAGAAACAGGGACGACAGAAGTGACAACAGCAGGGGTGCCGCTGCTAGCCGGGCAGTTGGTAACCTCGGGGGCGCACGAAGTGATGGTGTGGACCTGGGTAGCGTAGACAGTCGAAGTCGAGTAAGAGACGATGGAGCCGCCGACGGGAGTGCTGGCCTCGCCCGAAACACCGCTAGAGACACCAGGGGTCTGGGTGGGGACACCGAGAGTGATGGTGGTGGGGACGTTGGTGATCAGACCGGGGTTCTCGGGAACGTAAGCAGCGCAAATACCGGTGAGGTAAGACAGAGCCTGGGAGATCTCATCGTCGCTACCGCCGCGGGAGTCAACGCAGTCAATGACCTTCTTGGTGAAGTCGGCCTCCTTGCAGTAGCAGTCGGTGTCGGTGTTGCCCGAGCATCCGACCTTCGTGATCCAGGTGTTCAAGCACTTGGGCAGAACGCCGGGGCAGTCGGCCGAAGGAGCAGCAGAGGTAGCAGAAGAGGCGGGAGAGCTGCCAGTGGGGAAGCCAGCGAAGCCGGGAGTAGAAACACCGGGGAACGAACCAGCAGGGGTCGAGACGAGACCGCTGACACCAGAGCTGACAGGCGCAGACGGCGAAGAGCCGTAGGGCGCAGAACCGAAGGGAGCGGATCCGGCGCCAGTCTCGGTAGCAGTGACAGGGCAGATGGTGGTCGAGATGGCAACAACCGAAGTGACGACGGCGGGGGTGCCAGAGCGGGCCGGGCAGTTGGTGACTTCAGGCGCGCAAGAGGTGACAGTGTAGACCGAGGTAGCATAAACGGTCGACGCGGTGAAGCCGGCGGGGATGGTGCCGTTCTGCGAGAAGGGGACGTTGACGCCGGAGCTGAAGCCGCCGCTGACATCAGAAGAAGCCGGAGCAGCAGGAGTCGTGATAACCGGGACACCAGGCGTGCTGACATCAACACCGGGGATGCTGACGCCAGGGAAGCCAGGAGTAGCGACGCTGGTGGCGACAGAGGGAGAGCCTCCCGAGGGGAAGACGAAGGAGGGAGTGAAGACCTCAGGGGTGCTCACAGCAGGAACACCGACGAGAGTCGACGACAGGCCGAAGGAGAGGCTGCCAAAGCCAAAGCCGCCAGTAGAGGCGCTGAAGGCAGTCGAGACAGTAGCGGTGCTAGACTCGCCGTTGGAGCCGCACTCCCAGCCGATGCTGTGGATGCCGAACTCGCAGTCCTCGTTGTCGCTGTTGTCAGGGAGCTTCCAGGTGACGGAGGTAGCACCACCGCACTGCTCGTTCTTGACGGTGGTACCGCTCGAGCTGCAAGAGGAGGTTTGCTTGCAAGTGGAGCCGTCAGGCATGCCATAGTGGAACTCGACGGGAGTGTCGACGCTGGTCGAGACCTGGAACTCGCCAACGGAGAAGCCCTTCTCCTTCTGGGAGCCGGAGCACTCGATCTTGGGGTTGCTCGCGGTCTTCTTGGTGATGGTGCCGGAGGCGCACTTGCTGCCGAAGGTGCGCTTCGTCAGGGGGTCGCGCTTGCCGAAGTTGTTCTTGCAAGTCAGGCCGGAGACGTCGAAGCCGGAGTACGAGGAGCCGATGCTGGCACCAATGGCAATGCCGTCCCAGTCCCAGCCCTTCTTCTGAGAGTCGGTACACTCATTGTTGGTGTTGGAGGGGGTGCTGAAGCAGTCGCTGCTGCTGCCGCCCCAGATGGAGCTACCGAGAGAGGCAGAACCACCGACTCCGAAGCTAGCGGAGCCGCCAAGACCAAAGGTCTGGAGAGTGTTAGCGAACGGGGATCTTCGAGGTGGGGGAGGAGGAGGAGGAAACGTACAGCCACAGCCTGCTGGGCCGCAATACCACCAATAAGGAGGGAAGTAGCCGTCTTCATGGTGACGGTAGATTCAAATCAGACTAGATAACGATGGTAGGGTGCCGCGACTGGCAGAGTGGGTGCTGTGTGTGTAGTGTATTAAAAAAAAAGAAGGGTTGCTCAAACCAAAGAGAACGAATGACTCTGGCTCGAGAGAAGCTTCACAGTCAACAACGAAAGGAATGAACTGGAAAGACGACTGGGGAGAGAAGCTGGTGATGGCGGCATGGTGGGCATACATATACGCGGGCAGGGCGGGCAGGACGGGGGAGGTCGCCGGGCCTGAAACATGGGCCGCCATGGTTGCAGCCAGTGGGGCCCACGGACGGCAGCACTGTGGGTGGTGAGCAGGGTGGACGGAGGGTGGACGGAGGGTGGAGCGAGAGCCGAAAGGCCCCGGCGCAGGCCGGCTAGGCGCTGAAACGATAGAGCGCTTCGGGGCAGGCCCGGCCAGGCTGCGCTTTCCCTGTCGAGCCGCGCTAATGCAGGTACTGCGCCGACAGGTCTGGCCGCCTCCTTCTCGCTTTGGGCGAGTGCCTGCAGGCCAGCGCCACGCCTGCCGCCGTTGCCGTGTGCAGCCTCAGGCCTCGCGTAGAGCTGGCGGCCCCCGAGCAGCAGCCACCGCGCAGCAGCCACCGAGGAGCAGCCTTCCACAGCCTTCCACTGCTGCTGGCCAACGGTCTGTTTCAGGCGCGCGACTACACACCCGGCCTCCGCCCAACGCCCGCCAATTGCATGCTGCACCCGCCCGCCGCGCGCCCAATTGGCCCGCCGCCTGGAGAAACACCGCCCGCACATAAGCTTATGCAACACGCAGGGGACGGCCGTGTGGAGTGCGGGTCCTGCGCGCATGTGGCTGGCAGAGTGGGAGGCCGACTGCCTGCTCCGGCGCGTGTGCCGGTGTTTCGACACGCTTGACTGGAGGCTCGTGGCTCGGGCCAGCCGGGCGTGATGTCCTGGGGCGTGCTTTCTGGCTCCAATCCATCCACCGCAGGTCCAAGCTCCGCCCTCCCACCCACCACCTGCGCTCTGGAGAGTCGGTCAACTGCCGCCACGCTCGTCATTCGTCAAGCTCACTGTACGCCACTGCAAACGCCCATCTGCCTGTCAGCGCAGCGAGCCGCCATTGACTCGTATTCCTGCCGACATGGACAGCAGCAAGCGCAGGGCCACGCCCGGGGAAGCGCCACCTGCTGTCAGCCAGGCGGGTCAAGGTTCCTGCCGTGGAAGCCGGCTTAAGCTTTTGCTAGGCCCGGCTGGTGCGGTGCGCAATGCAAATGTTTCCATCCTCATGCTCCCCCGGACGCTGGACCTCCATCGGGCTCGAGGGGGTGGCAGTGTTTTCGCCGGGTGATGCGACACAGGGGGCCGAAGGTTTGCATGATGCCAAGCAATCGGTGCTGAAGTCGGTGCTCAAGACGGAGCTTCGCCGGCCGTCAATTGCCGCATTCGGCATGGGTGATCCCCGCCGTCCTTCTGCTCGCACCACCAGCCCGCCCGTTCCGTGCAGTCCCCCGACGCCTTGTTTCGAACTCCTGCTGCCCTGTTTGATCGTCTCTCTAACGAACGCCCTGGCGAACTCACGCAAAAACGTGCCACCAACAGCAACACGCCCGCCAGCGCCGGCCTGCGTGTGGCCATGCGCTTCTCTCCAGGAACGCTATACGGTGGACCACGGCCAGCTCACTCGATGATGATTCTCACGGATCCCGCCGCAGGCGAACCCCAATGTCCGCGCCGGTACTCTCCTCTAGTGCTGTTTTGGCGTGTTCTTCAGAAGCACTGTTCAGGCTCTGCCGCAGCCCGTTGACCCGCGGCACTCGCCTCTGACCACGCGAGCAGATCTGCCCGAAGGTCACGACAGATCCAGTCTGGCCCGAGTCTCTCCCGCAACAATGAATCTCCGCCGCCAGATTCGACGTTCCATGGCCTCGATCCCAGCTCAATAGCGCTCTCGCATAATGCTCCGCACGTGCCTCGGCGCCACTAAACTTAGCAAGCCGGCCAACCGTGGAAATTGCTGCGTGTTAAAGCCGCCGCTTGTGCATTTCATCCGGCCCTCCGCTTGACATCACTGCTTTGCCGCGGTGCCGGATTAGTCCTGCCCTCTGCTGCTATGTTCGGCTCCCGACCATGCTCGTCTGAACACGAGAATAGGAGCACACCAAGGGCACTTCCCGCAAGGGAAAATCAAATCGACGAGATCGCCAGACCTAAGCCTCGGCAGATGGCTCTGCTAGTGCCCGGCTCTGGCCTTAACGACGTGGATCACCTTACCCTCCCTCTAGTGCTGGCTCGCGTGAAAAGTCTGATCGCATGCTCTCCTCATCTGGGACTGGCACGCAGCTCCATCGATCACAGAAACATGGGGCTCTGTAAGAGCAAAGTCGTTTCACGTTGCACAGCCTCCATTCTTCCCCGAAGAAGGAATGCGCAAGGTACCATTATTGACTCGACTGCTCATATTGGGGACCCTGGACCCTTGACAGTCTGCCGATTCCGGAATCCTTCCCTTGCAACGCCTTTAGCTTCCAATCATTGTTGAGCGGCACAATCTCTTGACCTACACACGAACCACTGATCTATGTACCCACACCCTGTAGACTCTTCGAAAAAGTGGATGCCTCGAACTACTCGCTGCCTTGACTGACTGATGGGCTTCCCTAAGTAATGGTAGATCCTTCACCGCGATCGATAACCGAAATGTGTACCTCGGCTGACCTGTTCTTTCTCTAGTCTCGATTCGCGAGACGAGGCGGCCATCCGGTGGCACTACCTACTCGATCTGGTATGGGAGCCCCCCAGGGGGCTGATGTAGGTGCGCAATGGCAAACAGACTCCAACTCTGCATACTACAACAGTTACTCATTTACTACCGTTCTGAACTCATAAATCTCCATACTATCGGGGCGCCTGAGACAAGCATCCCGAGTCAAACACGAAAGGGGTCTCCAGTCACGTGGGTTCCGCTTTTATCATCGCGTTTGGGTTTATCGACGCGTCATCAGCCGACGAATGGTACATGATGCTTTTATAGTGTTTTTACCCTGTTCTATGTTGATACAAGTGCTCTATATCTGTCGACGGTGGCCTTGTATCAATTTCTTGGCTCGCATGCGATATAGGGGAGGCGAGCGTTGCAACCTTTGTCACTGACGAGCCGTCAGGTTTACCACAGCTCTGGTTGTTGGCCAATGGAGCCCAAAATGCACCCTCCTCAACAACCCCTTCTTTCTCCAACCTTGGTTGTCATAATCCTCCTCACCCTCACTCTCTGCCCTCACGAAAACGCCTCCTTGGCCCTTCCCTCCGCTTCTTTTCCCCAACTCTCCACTGCCGGCAATTTCCAGGCTGACCGCACAGACACATCGAAATCCTTCCAATACTTCAGTGCGGCCACCATCCACCGTACTCAATAAATGTAATGAGAGCTCGACGGAGGATGCCACAGACTTCATTACAGCTGCGTATGAGAGGAAAAGCCCTCCAGCCGTACTTCGTGCTTCCAATAAAGCAAGAGTCTGCGTGGCTGATGGAGAGGCTTGGGATGTGGTAGCTGAGGTGCTCGGGCGGAGTGTGTGGCTGCTCTGGAAATTTCCGAGCTTTTCTCAAGATGCTGCAGTTGACAAATTATGATGCGTGCGGCCGCCTCTTACCGTGACGTCGTATCATGGAAAGTAAGACCGTGCTCGGCGCGCGTCGAGGTAAAGTCGGTGGGGGACGAAATGTATATCAGTAGCTCATGCCGCGAAAGCACTGGCGCTGTGCCCCCAGTGCAGCGGCGGTTATTCTATTCGCGATCGTAGGAATGAGCTTCTGGTTGCAAAGGTGGGATATGTTCCTGGTGGGACTAGTTCGAGGGTGCCTCGCGTCGATGTGCCGAGAGATTTGGGCGATGCCGACCATGGCTTTGGAGAATCTCAAAAAGGAGTGCCCAGTTACGGGATCAGGGTTTTTTTTTAAAAAAAAAAATTAGAGCGCCGAATAGACATTGAGAACCTAGTCAGATAGTGAAGTCTTGGGTATCTGTTTGGCGCTCCTGTTTGCTTAGTCCACGGCCTCTAGCATGAGGTTGTTTGCTTGTATGCAGTCAGCCAAGCAACAGTGACGTATACTTCACGCCTAGCAATTTTTCTGTGGATCATCCTGCTGCATTCCTTGGTATCGTCCGAAAGGGCACCTTTACAAAAGCCTCTAGCAGAAATTCCCCCCACTTCGTCACTCACTGGCCCAGGTGGTGATCAGAGCCGAATGTGCAAGTCGATCATACCTACCATACGCCGCTTTCATAGCTCTTAGGTGGAGAGCGGACCTATATGTTGTACTTTGAGTGGTCCTGTGTGGAAAAGTTGTTGAGGGCTTCTCACCTGTCACTCACCTTTGCTCAATCACCGATCACTAGAGCCGTGCTGACAAGTGATGGAATACGCTTGCCCGTGGCCAACTTTACACGTGATCATACCGCTGTCGCTTGCGTTAGGTACACAAACTATGTGTCCGGTGCATATAAAGCACCTCCGTCTCCACTAATGCTTGACACCTCTTCATGCGCGTCACCGACTCACTTCACCCAGTTTTCGTGCCCGTCTCAGCTACATGGTCAACTGACCTCTACTAGCAATTCAGTCAACGAGGAACTTGCTTGCGGCTACGGTAAGAAAGAGCCTGGGGACCTTCAAGAGAAGAACTCGGGCATATGCTAATCTGGACCAGGAAAAAATGGAGTCCGCCGGTACGTACGACGAGCACGCGCCGTACGCTCGACTCATGGGTCTCGTCAAACAACTGCCGCAGAATAGTGGACAAGCCGGAAACGATGAATTCCGTATGGCAGCCTACTTGCCTCACCTTGTGAAAGGTGAGACGAACATGATTCTCCATGGTCCTACTCGTATGTCACCTCAGCAACGATCCTTCTGGTCATCAAAGCTGACCATTACTGCAGCTTCAGGCAAGACCACCACCATGCTTGTTGGCATTGTCGAACGCGTTCAGAAGCACGTCAACAGCCAAGGCCGCTCACTGTCCTCCCATTCCCATCCAAAGGCATTGGTCATCGTACCCTCATGCTACCTATGCCGCAGAACCGCGGATCTAGCTCGCTTTCTGGCCCAGGGTTCCGGTTCCCAGGATATTACGGTCCTCTCCGCTCATGACGATGACGTAGTTCTGAAAGGTGAATGCAAGAATGGCGCCGACATTATTGTCACTACTCCCATGATGCTTACGAGGATCTTCCAATCGGTCAGCATTGACTGGTCCGAGACCTTGATCCTGGGGCTTGATGACGCCGAGCGTTGCATGAGCTACTGGATTGTTCAAGCGTTCGTTTGCTGCGGCAAGCTCTTCCAGACCTGCAAAAACAGGGTCCAAATCATTGCGACTGGCAGGATTGTCGACAGGGGTCTCTTGGAAAAAGCGAACCACGAGCGGTTGTGCAAGGATACGGTAGATGTACAATCGGTCTCACCATCCCTCAACATTCCGCACGGCGTTCACTGCGTCGACTCTTCTCAAGTCAGTGTTCGGGCGGGAAAGGCAGCTGAAATTGTCCAGAGCATCCTGAAGGGAGCCGTGAGCCCCAAGAGGCTTTCACCGCTCATCACCACCGTCTGGGCTACACCTGCCCGTGCCACCACCGCGGCAAATATCTTCAAAGACATAATGCCTCACATGGACACCGACGTCGTGCACTCGTTGGATGAAGATGTCACTCAGTCCGAGGTCACGCTGAGCCGCCGAGAATTCGCAGTCGCAGATGCCACGGGCTTCGGTACGTACGAGGTTCTCCAAGGCAGGCCTACCGACGGCGAGAACGACTCTCGCCCTCCCCTGATCCTGATCATCCATGCGGACATGGCGCATGATACACCGGAGACGTCGTCGTGGCACGCGTGGTTCAAGAACACGTCCCGCATCAGCGGAAACGGGAAGAATGCCGGGTGTCTAACTTTCTTCAATCCTCGGAAACAGTCGGACGTCATCGTTGCGACCAACTTGCGAGACATGCTCCTCCACGAGGAATACCGTCATGTTGTTCCACGTGGGCTTTCGTTCCTCAAAGATGGCCCGAGGCGGGATGCGAAGAAAAGTGACGAGACAAGTGACGATGGAGCTGAAGAGGATGGCGACGGAGAGGATGGCTTCGTCCTAGTCTGAGTGGATATGCGAGGTGGGGAGAATGGCAAAGCGAAACCTCTTGGGGAGGACGGAAAATGGGAAAAGCATTTTGGGCGGTCTTTGCGGTCAGCCGTGCAGGGCTCTTCTGCGGGAGGAAGTGCATCAGTCCAGCCGTGTCGGGAAAGCAAAACTAGCTATTCATCATCAGCAGGAACATAGATGCAAGTTCTGTATGCAGTAGGCTGAGGGAGGTGAGGGTACATGTCGACAGCTTTGTGGCCGGGAAAAACAGCACGGTAGCACTGCCAATTGCGAGGAGACGTTGTCTCGCTTCTTACGACGAGAGTAGAGCTGCACGGTCGCCAGCCGGTCTGAGCAGCAGATGGCGAGAGTCGTGTTGGATGACGTGCCCAGAAGAGCAGCACAGCAGGGTGGCGGCAGAGAAGGCGCGTCTTCGGGGCTGAGCGATTCCCCGCTGAGGGGCTCCAGGCGTCGCTGCTGTTCGGGGGCGCCGTTCCATAGTCCGTGCGCCGGCAGCAACGGCAGCAGCGACGTCATGGCGTGAGCTCATACCTGCACCCATAAGCCCGCCGACGCTGCTCGCCTTAGCTGAACCCCAAACACCCCCCTCTCTGCCTCCCCGACATCCCGCCATCTCCTCTGCTTCGACCGTACAGCTCCCCATTACAGCCGCCACTACTCCCGCCACTACTCCCGCCATGGCACCCACCATCGGAGGTGTCCTCAATGCCGGCAAGGGCTACTTGTCGGGCGCAGCTGGCTACGCCAAGCACATGGCAACCCCCGGCCAACGGACCATCAAGGCTACCTTCTCGCCCATCGTCGGCGCTCCGCTGCCGCGCTCCGCCCACTCCGTCTCTGTCGTCAAGGGCCGTGCCTACGTCTTCGGCGGCGAGGTCACCGCTGGCCAGTTTGCCGACAATGACATGCACGTCGTCATCCTGCCCTCGTCGGGCGTCTCCGAAGCCGACTACTACACCATTTCCCCCAAGGCCGCCAAGGAGGATGGCCCGGTCCCCGCTGCGAGGAGAGGCCATACCGCCGTCGTCGTTGGCGACGACATCTTCATATTCGGAGGCGATGTCGACGGAACAGCCGAAGAAAACGGCAGGATCTGGGTCTTCTCCACCTCGCGCAGCAACTGGACTGCGCTCGACCCTGCCAACGCGGACGCCCCCGTGCCTCCGTCGAGAGCCTTCCACGCTGGAACTGCGAGCGAAGAGCCGACGCCCAAAGAGACCAAGGCTGACCAGGCCATCCTCCCCCAACAGCCTCCGGACCCTTCACAGACTGTGCCGGAACCGCCTGAGCCTGGTACCTGGGGAACCGTTTTCATTTCCGGTGGTAAAGGTGCCGATGGCGAGCTCATCCATGACCTCTGGACGTTCGATATTCGCTCGAGGATCTGGAACAAGCTGGCCTCGCCGCCCGGCCCTGCTAGGGTAGGTGCTAGCCTTGTGTGTGTTGGTTCGCGTCTTTACCTCTTTGGCGGTGTCAACCCCACTGAGCCTGTCCCCAGTGGTGTTTCCCACTTTGATGTCAGTGGCCTGTGGAGGTTCGCCGAGTCAGGCGGCCCTCCTGCTAGGACTCTCTCTGGCGAGTGGGAGACAATCGAGCATGAGGCAGATGCCGGCCCGGCCGCCCGTTCTGGCGCCATGTTGATCGAAGTCACGACGGGCAAGTCCGGACACTACCTCCTGCTTGTCGGCGGGTTGAAGCCGGATGTTCAAGAAGGCGGTCTGTCTTACCTCGATGATATCTGGGCCTTTCAGCTTCCTACCACGGTCGCCGCTACTCCGGCGAAGGGCCCCGCGCAGAGCACGGTGAAGTTGGACACCAAGGACGCAAATTGGACGGAAGTGCACTACCAATACATGAACGAAGATGGAGACATCGTTCCGGACAGGCCGGCAAGCTTGGCTGGAACGAAGGGTATGGACGCACGCATCGGCTTTGCTGCCACCAAGGGCACCGAGGTCGACGGTGCGAGCGTCATTGTTTGGGGTGGCTCGGACGAAACCGGAAAGACCATGGACAGCGGCTGGATGATCACTGTGGACCGGTGAAGAGCATCTGCTTGGGACCGGGTTCCCAAGGTCGGTCCAATGGCCCGGTGAGTGGGAGTGAAATTGAGAAAAGCGGCTCTGCATGTCTAGGAGCCTTGGACTGCTGAAAAGTGGCAGGGAATCTACTGGCGACTTGTTACTTGTTTCATGCTGTGCACACTTATACCGGCGAAACGGCATTGGGGCAGGTAGGAATGGAACTAACCCCATGACATATATTTCATGACATATATTGGATCATTTCACCTGTCAATCATTGCCTTCATGCAGCGTGCTCCTTTCTCCATGTCATCGGTCGTCGACCATGTTTGTGGAGCACATGTCACTACTCTCTGTCGACACGGGTTTAGCGGTCTAATAAGGTCGCACTAATAAGGTATGGGAAGCACAACCGCAAGCCCCTGACCGGATCGGGATGCCGGACCATTCGCTTTATTTACTCGAATAGGAAAGCCACCGACACTCTTGTTTCACCGAAGCATAATCGGTTTGTTACAGCACCACCACCCCCCTTCTGTGCTTTTAACTGGTATCAAACCGTTGGCATTGATGCTTTTGTTCGTTGTCAGGAATCAAGGCAAACAGTATATGTAAACCAAGATGTACAAGCATCAATTACCAAAAAGTAGCTTCTATGGCTCAGTTGGTAGAGCGCGGCACTAGTAATGCCGAGGTCCTGAGTTCAAATCTCAGTGGAAGCAATTCCTTTTGCCAACCAATCATCAAGAGATAGAACCGTTTTGCCAGTGTGGAATACCCGTTTGTTTTTGATCAGCGAAGCCTGATCCGACCTCTATTCCAATTTAGGCACTCGCAGCGTAGTAAGCCATGTCAGGACGGCGGCCGTAAGTGTCAAGCTATCTGTGTATCTATCGTTCGCTTTGTAACTTGTACTTAAGAGAGACTTCAAGCACAAGTCGATTAGCCAACATCTTACTTTCCCTAAAGCTCAAGGAAACGGCGAGCCACAAAGCTGTCGAAGCTTGTTGTGCAACGGGCGGCAAAAATTCTGCAAAGACGGGTAGTTGATTCCATGGGCCGGAGGTAGATGCGAGTGTCGGACGCGGACAAAGGCATCGGATCATTGGATCCATAGCGCCGGGGCGGCATATGTTGTTATAGCAGTCCGTGCTTGCCCAGCTTGCCGACACCTGCGCTCGCCGCCAAGCAAGGAGCCTCCCACAGCTCTTGCTAGGGTCTTGTCTTGTTGAGTAGGATCTGGACCCTGTTCGTCGCCCGGGAGGAATCGGAAGGTACGTCCCAAGTGGTGAAGGTTCTCAACCCCGGGGAGCCATGGTGGTCTGGGCCGGCATGGGTCCAGCAGTGCCGCTTGAAGACTGATTGCCAGTCTGTGGGGCAGAAGGTTGCGGGGCTACGCGGGCAGAGCACGAATCCGCTCGACGGGAATGCATTGGGGCATGTGGTTGGCGCGGGCTGGGGTGGTACTGGGTCAAAAGTGCGTCGCATTAACGATCGGCTAGCTGCCGTTTCCCCGTGGGCAGCGCCCCGCGCTTCTTCTCACGCACGCCCCACCCAAGAAAACCACCACACACCGCATCACGAACCAGCTGCCGTATGCTGCCTGCCTTTGCCGAAACCCCCTGGCGGGCCCGCTGGAAGCCGGAATCCGACGCTGCCGCTGGCTTGGCATGTCGGCAAATTCTGACGGAAAAGACGCCATGCTGCTGCTCCCATGAGCCACGAGACAACGCCACGCCAATGCGATTCATGTCACCCGCACGCCCAAGCATCCTCAACTCTCGGCCACAGCCATCATGACCATAGCCCGTGCTCGCCGCGCCCGACACGGCCTAGCTTCGCGCCCGGTTCAGCCGCAGAACGGCAGCCCTGCTATGTGCGTCGTACGATGGTGGCCATCGCACCACCCCCCGTGTCGCCCCGCCTCTAGCCGCCGTGGAGCCGGGTGGATCAGGGAGGAACAGACGCTGGACACGGCCGCGCCAGGTCGAGGTCGAAGGATTCTGCGGTGACGGCTGCCAAGGACGCGGACAGGGCGGGACATGCGACGGCGGCGGAGAGGCAGTTGGAGATGACACGGCACGCTCGCTGACGGCCTGGTGGTGCTGCGGTCGAATCAAGCTGGACAAGCCTCCCCCGGCGCGCCTGGCAAGCCGTTCCCACTTCTTCCCTCTCTTGGCCCTTGGCCCGGTGCTGCCTGTCAGCCCGCGGCTGATGCCTCATGGCGGAATGCCCATTACGGGCGCTTCACCCGTCCTGACTCTGCTTGCCGAGCCGTCGCTCTCGTGGTGGCGCTCCGCTGGTGCTTGGCGTGATAGCCACCGTCGGCCGTCGCCATCTTCGTCGACCCGCGACAGCTTTTCGTCTCCATAGCGGGGGCTTGGCGCACCGCGGGACAGCGCGGGTCCCCCTCGGTCTTCTACGCGTGCAGGGAAAAGCGCGCGCGGCACAGCAAATCTGGGGTACCTAGCCGATTCCGGGGCCGTGGGGTAAACTGTCCGACCAGTCCCAACAACCCATCTCCTGCTGTTCAGCTGCCCCAGGGAAAGAAGGTAGTACAAACGTATCAGGCGGCCCGCCGCTCCACGCCAACCACGCGTTCCAAGCACGCTTGTTCGAGCGAAGGCGCATGCTGAACGAGTCTTAGCCATTGCTAGCGCATGCAAGGACATGGTATTCGCCACTGCCCGAACTTCGGGTTTTACCGGCCTGGTCCACCCCCACCGTTGTCTTATCCAATATCTTGTCGTTCGACATGCACCCAAATGCCCCGGTCCCCGCTCGTGCCCTCTCCGCCAATCCGCTTAGCGGGCGCAGATGGGCTGTCCTCGTGGAGCGCGGCATCTTGGCCTGCTTGGCTGCGGCACCGCTGCGACCGTAAGCAAGCCATAGTGCTACCCCAGCCGTGCGAGTTTTTGGTGGGGGAGAGGCCCCGCACCACCTGTGTATTGTTCTATATAAGGCTGGCTGGCCAGAACCCGTGTTCCCTTTCCAGCCCAGCCGTCCTTTCGCCCCTCCTGTGCTCAAGACGCATTTCGCTGGTCACTTTGATCCCGCCCTCGCCCCTCCAGCCGCCACCAATCATCCACCATGCCGGCCGAAGGCGAGCCCGCGGAGCCCATGCAAAGGGGCGTTTGGTTTACCGCCAAGCAGGCCTGGGGCGACCTCTTCATCTGGAAGCAGCGCGTCGTCGTCACCAACGAATATGGCGAGGAGCGCACCGAATGGCAGAGCCCTCCCCCGCTGCAGAACCCCTTTACGCTGTTCGCCCAGCTCAGCCTCAAGGACTGGGTCTTCTTCCTGGTTGGCATGATTGCGTGGACCGCCGATGCCTTTGACTTCCACGCCCTGTCCATCCAGACTGTCAAGCTGTCAAAGTACTACGACCAATCGAAGACCAACATCTCCACCGCCATTACCCTCACCCTCCTGCTGCGTTCCATCGGCGCCGCCTTCTTCGGTCTCGCCGGCGACAAGTTTGGCCGCAAGTGGCCCATGGTTTTGAACATGATCATTCTTGGAGTCCTGCAGATCGCCACCATCTACAGCACCACTTTCAACCAGTTCCTGGCCGTCCGTAGTTTGTTTGGTCTGTTCATGGGTGGCGTCTATGGAAACGCCATTGCCATGGCGCTCGAGAACTGCCCGTAAGCATCCCATCACCCCCTCAGCCAGCCCCACGACGCACGTGCTAACCAACACTTCCGCACCAGAGTCAACGCCAGAGGCCTGATGAGCGGTATCTTGCAGCAGGGCTACTCCCTCGGCTATGTCTTGGCGGCGTGCGCCAACCTCGGCGTTGGAGGCGCGACGGACAGCTGGAAGACGGTCTTTTGGATCGCAGCGGGCATCTCCATCGCCGTGGGCATCGTCCGCATCTTCTTTCCGGAGTCACAGCAGTTCATCGAGGCGAAGAAGGCGGGCAAGAAGGCCAAGGCGCCGGGCGCCTTCTGGCACGAGACGAAGGTGATGCTGGCGCAGGAGTGGAAGCTGTGCATCTACTGCGTCATCCTGATGACGTGGTTCAACTACTACAGCCACACGTCACAAGACAGCTACACCACCTTCATGCTCACCCAGAAGGAGCTCGACAACAGCGGCGCCTCGCGCGCCTCCATCCTGATGAAGGTCGGCGCCTGCGTCGGCGGCACCATCGTCGGCTACCTCTCGCAGTTCGTCGGCCGTCGCCGCGCCATCGTCGTGTCCGCCCTCATCTCCACCTGCATGATCCCCGCCTGGATCCTGCCCGAGGGCGAACGCTCCCTGTCCGCGTCCGGCTTCTTCATGCAGTTCTTCGTCCAGGGCGCCTGGGGCGTCATCCCCATCCACCTCAACGAGCTGTCACCCCCTGCGTTCCGCTCCAGTTTCCCTGGTAAGTCTCAACCACTCCAACAACAACAACAGCAGCCCCTTTCCCCAAAACTGACATCGCCCCAACCAGGCATCACCTACCAGCTCGGCAACATGATCTCCTCCCCCTCGGCCCAGATCGTCAACGCCATCGCCGAGAAGACGTTCGTCAAGATCGCCAACGGCGACAGCGTGCCCGCCTACGGGCCCGTCATGGGCATCGCCACGGCCATCATCGCCGTCGGCATCGCCGTCACGACCGCGTTCGGCCCGGAGAAGAGGGGTCGCCACTTCGAGGCTGCGAAGGTGGCGGGGGCTGTTGAGGAGCCGGTCAAGGATGTTGAGGCTGGGTTTGGGAGTTTTGCGGAGCAGGGGGGCGTGGGGACGAAGGAAAGTGGGGCCGAGAAGATCGAGGTGGCGGAATACGCGAAGCCGGTGGGAGACGAGGAGAAGACGAAGGAGGAGGACAACAAGGAGATAAAAGTTTAGATGATGATAAAAAAAAAGAAGGGAAAATGATGGTTCTGTCATACACGGGACCGGAAGATGAGAGACGCTATTGACGCCAACAATATACGATTCGATGATAATGGTACTATCTTTGGCATGACCTGACTGTGAGACCCGAAGCTTTCTTCATGCTCTTTCGCCTTTCTACTCGACGTCCTTTCCGTGTCGGCTTTCCTGTGTTGTGCGACCTTGTGCTACCGCAATAGCGTTTCGAAGAAGCTCTGGACCCATCCGGCGCTTAAGAGGTCGGTGCGAGTAGTGCTGTGGCCTCACTACTACAGGCATGCAGTTCCAACCAGACATCCAGACACATCTTTTGGCAGGCGCGACAATGATAACATCCTGACGGCTTCTTTCACCCTGATGGCTGCTGATAAATTGTTCCACAATACTAATGGAACTGTCCCTGCACTATTGCAGTAGTACCTACCATAGTTCGTTTGCTGTGCGCACCGAAACGAAAGTACTATCCGTCGGAGTCTCTGCCCACGCTGGGCAATGCATGAATTCGATATCCCCTACACTCATATTCGCCCCCTCGGCTCATTAGTAACGAAATCCAAAGCATGGGATTACATCTCTCATCTTTGCATCGACAGAAGGCGGTTGCTAGGAACTCCTTTGGTTCCGTGAGTATCCCATGCTCGCTCGGGGATTTCTCGCCCATCGGTTCCCCGTCCTGCACTCAAACTCGTTTCGCGCCAAAGAGCTGAACACACGTTGCGCAGAAAGTTGCAGAGAACACCACGCGGTTCAGATCGTGTTTACAAAGCATAGTGTCTGATTTGATCGGTCGCCAGACCATTCGTCGGTGTGTGAATGCAGAATTTCGTATCAACAAACAACGTCCAGGCTTGACCATTGATCTTATATTCAAGTTGAGCGCAACCTTGTTCCCTGCACACACATAGTGCGCTAGAGACCTCTATGACCAGTCCACTTTCCCTTCATTGGAGGAAGCCATTCCCAGCCGCTCTGCACACATTTCCTGCCCAAACATGCACCAAAAAGCGGCCTCCATCCACCCCTGATCCAACCCCCGTCCCCGAACGTGCAAACAGCAAAAAGGAATTGCTTCCACTGAGATTTGAACTCAGGACCTCGGCATTACTAGTGCCGCGCTCTACCAACTGAGCCATAGAAGCTGCTGTTTGGTAACGAGGAGGTGAATATTTTGTCTTACATATACTACTACCCTGAATTCCTGATGAGGGACGAGATCAATGCCAATGGTTTGATACCAAGCAAAGGCACAGAAGAGGGGGCAGTGGTGCTGTAACAAACCAATTTTACTCACCCTTGGCCAATTTGCATCGGCGAAACAAGAGTAGCGCCCATCAGAGTAACGCGAGCAGTCTTGTCAATGATATGAACACAGCTGGCTCCTGTTATTCCTATAGCCGTCGGGATGATAGCTTGCCATCAACCGCTGCTATGTGATGAGCCGATCCCTTCATGCGACATGACTGGCTCGTGAACCTTGCCATTTCAGCGTGTCTGGATTGTCAGTTTTGCCCGGAGCACACAAGGGGAGCCATACACGTCGCATCGCTCATTCCTGAGCTGGCTGCAACAGCCTTGGACCACTGGAGCGGGCCAAACCACGAGCAGGCGAGCATTTAGGGTATGCGGGGCTCTAACCGCATTCGGAAGTTCTGGAAGGGGTGTTGTTCCGGCCGCCGACGGACGCCAAGAGGTCGCGCGTGCCGTTCGCGCAGCAACTCGCGCTCCCGCTCAAAGCTTCGAGCTCCAGTCCGGCAGCTCCACCCCTCGACACTCCAGCCTCTCGCACCTGCTTCGCCTACCACACCACCTCCGGCCTCAATCGCGCACCCCCAATGCCGTCGCGCTCGCCTTCCGCGCCGCGCAGCCGCTCGCGCGGTCGCTCCCGTACGCGTTCGCCGACGCCCGCTCAGTCGCACTCTCCACGCCGCTCCATCACGCCGCGTTCCGCATCGCGCTCGCGCTCGCGCACCCCCAGCCGCACCCCGACCCCACGCAGCGACAGGCCCGGCCGGCGCAATGGCCGAGGCCGCAGCTACAGCCGCAGCGTCTCGAGGACCCCGACACCCGACCGGGGCGCCAGGCGGTACAGCAGGCGCAGCTACAGCAGGAGCTTGAGTCGCGACAGCAGAGGCAGCAGAGACAGATCGCCGCCGCGAAGCTCCAAGATCGTCGTCGAGAAGCTCACAAAGAACGTCAACGAAGACCACTTGCGTGAGATCTTCGGCACCTACGGCCGGATACAGGACCTGGACATGCCCATCAACCGCCAGTGTGAGTTCCCGACTGACTCCTGCCACGACGCGAGCGAGCGAGCGAGCGACCAAGCTCTTCCCAACGCCCGTAAAAAAAAAAAACCATTCTAACCGCCCCCGCAGTCATGACCAACCGCGGCACCGCGTACATCATGTTCGCCGACGCCGCCGCCGCCGAGGCCGCCATCGCCCACATGCACGAGGCCCAGCTCGACGGCGCCGTCCTCACCGTCTCCATCGTCCTCCCCCGCCGCCGCTTCTCGCCCGGCCGCTCGCCCCCGCCCGCCCGCCGGCCCCATCCTCCCCCGTCCTACAACGACCGCTTCATCGACGGCCCCCCGCCGCGCGCCCCGCCGCCCGGCGCCGCCGGTGGCAACTACGGTCGCGGCCCCCCTCCCGGAGGCCTTTACCCCGGCGGGCCGTCCGGACGCTATCGCTCGCCGCCTGCGGGTCGTCGCGGGTACGGCGGTGGCGGTGGTCGCGGTGGCGGTGGTGGTGGTCGCGGCGATTACTCGTACAGGCCTAGGTCGTACTCAAGGTCGCGGAGCCCGCGCAGGAGCAGGAGTCGGTCATATTCGTCGCGTTCGCCGTCGAGGACCCCACCACCGCCGAGGAGAGGAGGAGGAGGCGGCGGCGGCGGCGGTGGTGGTGGTGGCAGCGGTATCAGGGGAGGTGGAGGTGGGTCTTATAGGGATAGCCCGCCGCCGCCCAGAGGTGGTGGTGGGGGCGGGAGCGGCTCTGGAGGACGTAGGCGGAGGAGTCCGAGCTATAGTAGCTACAGCAGCTATAGCGAGAGAAGTCGGAGCAGGAGCAGGGGGGGACGGGACAGGCGTTGAGGGAAGGCAATGGCCTCGAGGGTTTGAGGGAGACCCGTCGCTTTAATAGCGGTGTTGTGAGAGCAGGCGTGCGCTCAAAGCTTGTCTCCACTCGCGCGTGCTCGGTGGGTGCGTAGCACGTGGATGAGTACATGACGGGGTGTTGAAAAAAACAGATGGTCAGCTATCTTTTTTGCATGGTGGGATGGAGCATGATTTCCATCTTCTACCATGAGCGTTGGCGCAGCCGGTTCCAGGGAAGGGAAAGAAGAAGAAGGCATCATCTCCTTGATTATTGAAAAGTTTCCGAGATCGTTTGGGGAGAAGAAAACAAAAAAAAAAAGACGGCAACCAAGGGGCATGCAGAGGCAAGAAAGAGTAACCGGTTATTTTTGTACAGTAAGCATTATTATTTCCAAAGATGGAATAAAAGAACCAATCGATTCATCATAGAGGCGCGCGCGCGCACACATGCACACACATACATTTCAGGTACTACTACAACAGCCTCAGTAGAAGGGCCTACCTAGCCCTAGGAGCCGGGGGGGCGACCAGACCACTCGCATGCATGCATGCCTTTTTGCCCCCACCCCTTCCGTCTTTTGCTGCGTTAGCGCCCGCCCGCTCGCCCTTTTTTTTTTCTTTTTCTCCCCGCTCCGAGACCACCAACCAAACTCCCCCCCCCCCCCCCCCCCCTGCAACCCCTCCCCTTGCAATGCAGTCACCCTTTTTTCAGACGTTCGAAGTTGTTTGCCTCCTTGCTTGCCTCATTGGGCGGCGTGCAGGATGGATGGATGGATGGTGGGGGCCGGGCGGGCGGGCGGCGGGAGGTTGAATACCTACCTACTCTGTTTTTTTTGTTTTCGATTTCTTGTTCTTCGGGCTGATTTTGACGTGGGCACTTAACTAGCGGATAGTTGAGGCGCGTTCTACCTAGGGGAGTTTGGTGAGACGATGAGGTTGTGAGGGAGTGGTGTTTTTTGCTGAATTTTTTTTCTATTTTTTCCCAATGAGCGCGAGTGCGTGAGTGAGCGAATAGGATTTCTCAGAGGTTGTATGTAGTAGTAGAAGAGACTGCCTAGGGATCTACTTCAAACGGCTGGTTTTTTTCTCTACGGCCGTGCGGAATAGGTAGGGCGAAGGGTTGGGGTGAGGCGGGCGGTTGCCACGAGTCATCGCCGCTTGAAATGCATACATTTGCATATCTATACTTGTGTACATATAAGGTCTCTGCTCTGCTTACGGCCGTGGCCAGAGCAAAATCGACGCAGTCCTTTCCTTTTTCTCGAGGGAAACGTCGAGCGTCAAACGTCTACAGCGGTACGGCCGTTCGCCCCCCCAAGCAATAGCTCCTACGCACGGGGTAAACAACGTTCCCCGCACTCGAGTGGCTGCCTCATGCACACGCATACTCTGCTTACGGCCGTGGCGGACGGAACGGGGCACAAAGAAGGTTTATTATGGAGGAGAAAAAGTCAAAGGTCGAACGTCTGAAGCCGTACGGCCGTGCTGTGCAACGGAGGAAAGAAAGACTTACCCGTCGAGCGCTCAGCCGGCCGTTCCCCGCACTCGAGTTGACCTGGGGTTCCTATGTTTTCCCACCACGGCGGCCGTCTACAATCGACTACTTCTAGGACACCACGTATAATGCGTACCTATTCCGACACCTCCAGCACCAAACGTCTGCACTGCCTGCGGCCGAGCACTTACTCACAGTGCAGCCGACGATCGGTCGTACCGTATGCGGAGTACCGCGCGGACGGGTTGGGGGCGGGCGGGCGGGCGCTTGTCATGCTTTCGCACGGATTACCTATTGCCAATCAACAGGCGGCGATACTTTCCACGAAAGGCCCAAGAGCTCGTCCAACCTCGAACATAGCATTCCATACGGCCGTCGGCACAAGCGCGCGAAACGGGCAGCGACTCGTGGAGTGGTGCGAGAACATCGTCATCACTGCTGCGACTGGCCGCCTAGGTAGGTGCTCCCTCTTGCCCTACGGCCGAACCGTATTACCGCATCGGGAATCGTCTGTATTGGCGCGGGCGGGCGGGCGCGCGAACTGCACGAGGGAACGGGAGCGCCGGTTTTTTTTTTTTCTCATTAGTATTCGGATTGTCGGTTGGATCGACACTATTGTTACACAGGTCAAGGCCCTGGATTGGGCGGAGTGCTGTCCGACGGTGTGGGGGCCATGGGCAAAGCGTTGAGAGTGTGGTACACAGTAGTAAAGGAGTCATCAGGCGGGCCGCCGGGACAGCCCGAAACCGCCCGAATTACCTATTGCTCCCCGCGAACACCCAGTACATCCCTCACGCACGCACGCTCGCCAACCTTTCATCGCGAAAAGGTCGTGGCCCACACACGCGCGCGCGCTTCACTGCAAAGAGCAACGTGGGCGTTTCAAATGCCGTGCGACCAAGGCGGAAAAGCAAAGCTGCATACTGCTGCGAAATTTTTTGGGGAAATCGGAGCCACGCGACCATTTTCGTAGTCTGCTATTGCTCCAACACCATTGCGGCCCACAGTGAGGCAATTGCACGTGATAATCCGCGCCATGATATATAACCACCAGAAGCCCGAATTGGTCGGGCCGTGTTTCGGCTCACGCGTGGGACGACAGCACGTCTTTTTTTTTTTCGACATTTCATTCTTCTCTCCCCTACGCAACGACTCCATTATGTACGACGCCAGCCATGACCGCCCCCGACCAAAACTATGAACAGCTTGAAAAAAAAAAAAGAGGACGGAACCAATCAAGACTCCCGCGCCCGAAACGTAAAGATGAAGACAACAAAAACCACTACCCAAACGAATGACCAAGCAGAACCCCATGTCATCGCATGCTGCCCAAAAACACTGACAGCTGTATCGCTTTGAACGCTAGAAAGAATGCTTCGACGCTCAACCGCAGAACCCTTTCGTCTAATTTGCCGTCGAGGTATAGGTACCGACTCCGGGAAAAAACAAACAAAAACCTCGACTCCAAAATCCAGACTCCATAAGGATCCCCATTCTACTGCGAGAGTCGAAACTATGAACAGAATTCGAAGCATGAAGGTGGAGCAAAGTATTCATGAAGGCCGTGGAGCATCATTCAAGAAACCGTTTCGTCCCGAACGCCGCCAACTCTCTTTTTCAGTGTCCGCCATTTACCGGGTTTTGGTTGCTTTTTTTTCTTTTTCTTTTTTCACACCCAACGAGTCCACGTTGTCGACTTCGTTCGTTTCAAACTTCCTCTTCGACGGTGATGCGAACAACATCATGCTTCCAGTCCTCATTCTCGGCAGGCATCAAGCGGCACTTCGCAACCGGGTTGACGTGCGTCTCGCGCTTGTGCTCGCGCTTGATGAACGGAATCTGCGCCGCGGCGGCGAGCGCGACCAGCGCGCTGACCCACCAGGGCAGAGCGGTGAAGCCATCGTGAGCGCCCATGCCGTACAGCAGCCCAGCGATCGGAGAGGCGAGCGTGCGGCATGCGGCGCCAGTGCTTGCAGCCAGCCCGTTGATCTTGCCCAGCGTCGAAGGCGACGGCGAAGCTTCCTTGATGAGGATGAGGAGGAGCGGATATGCCACAATCGAGAAGAAGTTGCGCACGGTGAGACAGGCGTAGATGGCCGGGTAGAGCATATCCTCGGGCAGAATGACCAGGTACGGCACGATGAAGTAGGCGATGGGGTGGCCGACCGTGACAACGACAAAAAGACGCCAGACACCCATCCAGGCAGCCATCAGAGGGAAAACGACGGCTTGGATAACCAGGGCGATGATGCCGTTGATGCTGAGGATCAGACCGACTTGTTGAATCGTCATGCCCAGGCCACCGGCAAGCGGCACGGCAAGGTTCTTGATGTGGTGCGCACGATGATCTTGCAGGAAGATGGGAAGGAGGACATCATACGTCATGCTGTGGTAGGTGAAGATACCGAGAGCAATGACGAGCATCATGATGTTCTTGGAGAAGACAGAGAAGGAAGCCGAAACCTCCTTGCCATCGGCCCTGATGGTCCACGTTTCCTCGTGTTGGACATCGACATCGTCGAAAGTGCCGTAGGACTCGGTCGCCAGGTTGGCAGCTGCGTGGGCTGTGGCACCAGCAGTGGGCATGAGAGGCGTCTCTGCATGAGACTCTTGCAGGTCCTCGGCAGTGCTCCAGGGCTGCATGTCCGGGTGGGTCTCCTCCAAGAAAAGATAGCCAGCAAGAATTGATCCGAGCAGCATGAGAGCGCAGATCAGGTTTGGCAGGAGATAAGGGAACCTGTCGAAGAGGGAGCCCGGCGGGAAAAGAGCAGGGAAGTTTTTCGAGGGTTCGGCGAAGTATCCGCCAATGGAGGCTGGGGTCCGTCAGCACGCCATGTTCACACGCGCGACAGGAAGTACTTACGGCCAACGATTGTTCCCACGGACCACACGAAGGGCATGACGGCATATGCGCGCGCTGGACGACATCAGTACTGTCTTCGGCATCGGGGGCAGGTGCACACTCACGCTCGTGTTCCGGCTTATGAACGATCTCACCGACCATGGTCTGGATGACGCCGATGTTGCCGTTGAGGATGCCACCGAGGGCGCGGCCGGCCAATGCGACCCAGAAGCTCTGGGCGAAACCGACGATCAGGAGCGAGAGGAGGGTGCCAGCGCAGCCCAGCAGGAGGACGGGCTTGCGGCCGATGCGGTCACTCAGGCCGCCCCAGTACATGCCGGTGAGGGCCTCGGCCAGGGCGAAGGCCGAGATGAGGATGCCCGAGTAGAAGGCTGCATTGTTCTCGTCGGTGGCCTTGTAGTGCAGGACCAGCTTCCAGGCGTAGGGGAAGATGGAGGTGAGAGCAATGGGCTCGGCAACTCGGCAAAGTGCTGCGACGAGGTCAGCGCAGGCGCGAGGGGAGAGAGGGGAGAGAGAGGAGGGGGCAGGCGGCGTACCAAGCACAAAGAGCTGCGAGGTGGGAAACTTGCTCGGGTCGCGAGGATATCTTCTCTGGGGGGTAAGAAACATGTCTCTTCAACTCAGTTTTGATCTTACGGTTGAGCGGACGCGCAACCTGGCCAGACTCTTCAGCAGATATGCACCGCGGAGTCAGCACGTGTCGACGCGGGACGGGGGAGGCTGCCAAAAGACGACGAATCAACTCTACTCTGTAGGAACGGAAGTGAGAGAGGAGGCAGTTGTGAGGGACGGAAGCGGACGCGTGGTGGCGCTCAAGGTTTTATCTTTCCCTTCGCACCGGCCGAGCCCCGAGATCAGCGCCGTGCAAGTGCGGTGCGACGGACCTGCCTGGCCTGTGCGTGCCATGCGCCAGCCTGCCGGCGCTGGTGCGCCTGTGCGCCTGTGCACCGTAGCCGTAGCGGGAAGCGACTTCCCCCAGCAGCGCCAGAGTCTCCCTTGGTCTCCCTGCCACCGCCGACGCCGAACCTTCACGAATCCGGGGTCAGCAGATCGTGCGCCCGCCAGCCCGCCGCTCTCTCGACCCTCCTCGACCCTCCCGACACCCCCGGATCCCGCAGCCCGCAGCCCGCAGCCCCGAGCTGCACACCCACCGCGGCAGGACATGCTGTGCGCAACGGACGTCGCGGCGCCGGGGCCGTCCTGGCGCCTGGTCTCCAGCCGCCGCGCAACAGCCGAGCGTGGCCTTTGGGCGGCCCATGCCCATGATCTCCCGGTGTCGAGCATCCAACGGCAGGGCCAAGTCGTATGCCGTTAGCGCCGACGAGCATTCACCGCAGCGCGTCGGCTGATAGGGCAATCCGATGTCGGCTGGGGCCTCACCTGCATGGAAGGCCTGCCCGTGGTGCCCGTGCGAGCCCGTGCCCGCTCCGCCCAAGGGCCAAAAAAGACGACACGCCTCGCCGCGGCCACGCGGGGAGCCCGCCCGAGCGCCATTTGCGGCGTTTGCTGTGGTGTTTGCGATGCTGCCCCGCTGGCAGTCATATGCCTCGTGAGGAGGGCGCAAAGGAGCGGTCTGCGTGCCGCTGCTGCTAGCCTGCGGTCGCGCACACTCCACCAAGTCCTCGTCGATTTTTTTTGCCTGCTCCGCCGTTGGTTGGCCGCCTGGCACGGACTGCTCCTGGGCGGGTGCGAGCCTGCAGCCGACAATCGCGCTCGAGCGGCAAATCGACCCGATGTGCACTGCAGAAGCCCCCTCCCGCCGCGGTCTCACCTCACCACAGGCCATGCTTTGCCATGTGCGACCCGGCCCCCTGCCGTGTCGAGATCAGTGCTGCAGTGGGCGGGCGCGCAGAGCCGCTGGCGCATGCAATGCCGCTGCGCCGTTCTCGGCTCGCCCTGTCCTGGCTGCATCCTCCGCACCACCCTGCGCCAGCGTGCCAGCCTTATGGTTCGGCTGACCACGGGTCTTGCTCGGTACAATTGTCCTGCAGGGTGGACGGCTAGCGAGGGCCCAGCCAAGGTCGACTGCTCCGGAAATTGCTCTCAGGGTGTTCTCCCCTAGAGGGGAAGCCCGTCGCCTGCCCTGCGTTGTTTACCCCTCACTCCCGCACCAGCCATCTCGACTTTCCTGTCCGCCTGACATCGGCGATCTTACGGGAGAAAAAGAAAAGAGATGGTTCCAGGCACGCCCCGGTGGTGTGCTGCTCGCGAGTCGCATAGCGCTTGCTCACCGCTGATGACTCCTGTCCCCATATTGACCACGGGTCGAGATAAGAGAAACTGGGGCAGAGTGCGGGCGCCGGCTCGAATTGTCTGGTAAATTACGCTCGTCTCCGTGAATCCGCTTCCCTAGCGTTGGACTAGCAGGTAGCTTCCGGCCACGGCGTCCGGACATCCGCGGGACCCTACTACCTAGCCTCGATCGTTAGCATCGCCTCATCTTTCGCCGCACGCGCAACGTTGAAACGGCCATCCATTCCATCACGCGAGCAGTATCCAATCCGGGGAAGTTGTAGTCCACCTGAAACTCTCCCCGACTTTCCGCATCCGGCAACCATCCGGTGATGCGTCTGTGGTGGTACTCAGCTGCTTCGCGACGATCTTGGAATCCGACTAGTGACCACTGCACGCCTTGTTTTCCCCTGAATACTGAGAGTGCATTTCTGCCAAAGCTCGGCCCACCTATTGTGCTATGTATATGACCATGGTTGCCCAACCCAGATACATCCCGGGTTCTGACGACAAAACTAACTCTTCGCCGTCTGTTCAACAGCCCCGATGCTTGCCCTTCGGCCACTTCAGATTACAGAGGACAGTTCAGGGAAATAGTAGATCCACATCGCTCTGGTGTCGGTCTTGACCCGGATCTTCGTTCAGGACCAGGTCGAATCTTGCCGAAGGTTCTTTCAACAGTAGATACGCTCTTTGCCGGTGAGCGCTATGCTTATGACTGCGGCTGAGGTTCGAAAAATGACACATGCACCGTTTAGCGGTAGAATAATTCATCGATTTCTACTGATCACTTGAGTCCTGATGTACCGAAGACTCTGAGAGACTAAGCATGTTCGTGCCACAGCACATCCTATTTACGACGCTGGTTCAGCTCGCGTTCTCATCGGACATGAATTAAATCCGGCCGTCGGTCAGGTGTGCGGCTTGAATCCTGACAAGAGTCGAGCGAACATGAGCTCCAGCGAAGGCGGACCTCGAGCTTGGAGATTCCAGAAGGTCCGGTCGACTCAGCCACACTCAACGAAAAATTCGGAATCGATGCCGACGGTCGAAAAGCGATCCGAGGCCTGGCGGGACGATGGCACGTCAGGTTTGTGGCTGCGGCCGTGGCGCGACCAGGCAGCCGCGAAAACGGGAACGAGACAGGCTGGCACCTGGGAATCTCGTTTCTCGCATTATTACAGCTCTTTGCGCTAGCGCGGGGTTCTGGAGGCATCGTCACATGCCAGAGGTATTCGTGGCCGCTGCCGGCCGGGTAGCGAAATGGAGGCAGCGGCCATCAAGATTTCGCCACGCCGCACAGCCACACATGACGCAACGGGCCACGACGTCAGATCATTCCCTGGCGCCCGTGCGCCTGCCCCCGCCGCCCCCCAAGCGTGCAAGCACTTTACCCACTCCTGGTACATAAGCCCATCGACGTCAACACCTCTCGCCGCTTCCCATCCACAACTCCTCTGATACCCACACTCTACACACAGACATTTCCACGCTCCACACAACCCACCTGATCTTCACCACTACCGCAACAATGGCCTCCGTCCACGTTGAGAACATTGCCTCTCAGACCACCGAGAAGGAGGTCCGCGACTTCTTCAGCTTCTGGTACGTACAGCTCCCGCCACTCATCCCAGTCAAGCGTTCCCAAAGCTAACGCCTCCCTTCCACAGCGGCAAGATCCAATCGCTTTCCGTGACGCCCCTCAACGAAGGCACCCAGTCCGCAACCGTGACATTCGAGAAGGAGACGGCCGCGAAGACGGCACTGCTGCTCGACAACACCCAGCTGGGCCCGGCGCAGGTCAAGGTCACGTCGGCCAAGTCGTTCGAGGACCTGGCCGGCGGCAAGGGCTCGCCCGACCAGGGCGAGGCAGGCAAGGAGGAGAACCACAACATCCCGCAGGAGGACAAGCCGCGCAGTCGCATCGTAGCCGAGTACTTGGCGCACGGCTACGTCATCAGCGACAACGCCATCGAGCGCGCCCTCGCCCTTGACCAGCAGCACGGCGTCTCGAACCGCTTCACCACCGCCCTCAAGTCGTTCGACGACCGCTACAAGGCGACGGAGAAGGCGGCCGCCGTCGACGCAAAGTACGGCGTCTCGCAAAAGGCCGGCGCCGGCTGGCGCGGCCTCACGTCGTACTTCGACAAGGCCCTCGGCACCCCGACCGGCCAGAAGCTGCGCCAGTTCTACGAGCAGGGCAACAAGCAGGTCATCGACGTGCACAACGAGGCCCGCCACCTCGCGGACCTCAAGAAGCAGCAGCAGGCCCAGGGCGCGCAGTCGTCGGCTGCCGGCGAGACCAAGGTCCCCACCGCCGAGGAGGCCGAGATGGAGGTCGTTCCCGGCACCGACAAGACCAAGTGCAACTGCCACGCCGAGTCCGGCAAGTGCCCTTGCGAGCCCGGCAAGTGCGCCTGCGCCGGCTGCGGCAAGAGCACTGAGGCCGCCGCAGCCTCCGAGAAGACCGCTGCCCATGCTGTGTGAACAAAAATGGAATTGCTTCCCCAATCAAAAGGGAGAGAAAACGGGCATACTGTGATACCCCGAAGTTGTTGAGAATGAAGGAAGCGGGTGGTTTGGTTGGAGGACGATCCGATGAATTTTTTCATTTGCCCCATTGTTTTCCTTTTTGACACGGCTTTGTCTCTGTTCAGAGCCTGAAGAATACCAGCAGGCTTTTGGTTTTCCCCTTTTCATCTCATTGAAGCGGCTGTCATCAATTTCGTAGGCAGGGAGGAACGTGCAATTACTATTTTTTCCCGCTTGGAACCTACGTGCAGTGCGCCATGTGCCCATTGGAGTGAGAGTTGTTCAAGGAGGATTGATTTCTCAATACCGTCTGAGGAAGTCATCGTTGCAACTGCGTATGTGACTATTGACTCGAACGATTGCTTGAGATTCTTCTAAGTTTTACTGTTTGTATTCTAGACGACTTAAGGCCGAACCCTTTCGCCGACTTGACATCTCTAACCCCCCCTTCTTGACGACACTCCAAGCCGTAGAGCTCAAGGGATCGCGATTTCACTTCCAAGTACTATGCGGTGGATTTTGCCGTAAAAAGGGAAATGCTAGGCAGCAACGCCGCCGGCAATACGTGCAGCCAGCACACAGGGCGGTGCGACGAAGGAGGCGCTCTCGACTTCAATACATGCAAGTAGGTAATCGAGCCATGGCGTCCTCCACCATCCGACAGGTAGCACGGAGTGACTACCGATATGATATGCGGTCCCGTAGTGCCACCACATCTCCGCCTCCTAGCAGATATCTTTCGCTTGAACAGGGAATGTTGTGATGATGTTGGATGCTGACAGAATATAACGGCGGGAAACAACACTCTCCATTTCTTTCCCCAGATCCCCAGTTCGACAAGGAAAGACCAAAAGAGAGAAAGGAAGAGAGAAAGGAAGAGAGAAAGGAAGAGAGACAGGAAACCACAAATATGCATACAAGCACGCCGACAACGACAAACCACCATACCCCACCCTACGAGCCGCCCTCCCCCCCAGCAGCAGCAGCGCCACCACCACGACCGCGCCCCCTCCCCCCTCTGCCCCTACCCCTCCCACCCCCTCTCGACCCCGGCCCGCCTCCCCTCGTCTTCTTCGCAGCAGGGGCGGTGTTGTTGGCCGCCGACTTCCTCCTGCCGCTCACCTTCCTCGGCTTCTCTTCCTGTTCTTCTTTCTTCTTCTTCTCCGCCGCCTCCGCCGCCGCCGCCTTCTCCTTCTCCTTCTCCCTCTCCTCCTCTTCTTCCGTTGCCTTCTCCCTCTCCTCTTCCTCTTCTTGTTGTCGTTGCTTCGCCTTCCGCTCTTCCTCCTCCTTCCTCGCAGCGGCGGCGGCGGCAGCCACGGCGGCGGCAGCAGCGGCCGCGGCTTGTTCCGCTGCGCGAGCGCCTTCGGCCATGTCTTCGTCGTCGGAGTCGTCGTTGATTTCAGAGAGCTCACTCTCGTCGTCGGCGGAGTCGTGGATGCTGGCGGGGGCTGTCGATGTGGCGGTGGTGGTGGTGGTCGTGGTGGCGGCGGCTGGAGGGACCGCGAGGGTGTTGGCGGCGGTGGTGTTGACTGTGGGGATGGTGGTGGTACTGGTAGCTTCGGGTTTGGTGGAGGAGGAGTCTTCGTTCGATGATGGTGGAAGCTCGGGGGATGGCGACAGCGGGGTCTTGATGTCGTCGTTTGCTGGTGCTCCGGCGGCCGTGGCCGTGGCCGTGGCGGACGAGTGCTGGCTCCCCGTTGGGAGCGGGACTTCTTCGTTTCCGTCATCGTTTTCGTCGTCTTCTTCCTCTTCCTTGGCGGTGACAAGCGTGTCGTTGTCGTCATCGTCGGCGACGGCGTTTTCCTCAATGTCTTCTGCGTCGGCGGGCCCCGCTTCGTCAGCTGTGCCGTTGCTCTCGTCATACGTGACCGCGCCAGGGTATCCCTCCGGGCCTTCGTCCTCTTCATTCATGTCCTCGATCTCCTCAATTTCCTCTTCGCTCTCGCTCTTGTTGTCGCCTTCTCCTTCGCCTTCTCCTTCGCCTTCTCCTTCGCCTTCTCGTTCTCCACCGGCGTCCGCCCCGGCATCCGCCGCATCCACGTCCATCGCATCACTCTTGACTCCAGCTTCCGCGTCATCTGCATCCGCACCCACACCCGCCGCGGCCGGACCATTCGCTCCAACGCCCGCATTCTCTGCATCGCCCACCAGCGGCAGCGCAGGAGGCGCGAAAGCCCCTGCCATGCCCGCACCCTCGGCAATGCTCGGTCTCGCCGGGCTCGCGCGGATCGGCATGTTCGTGACCGGTGTCGTAGGTGCAACGACGGGCCTGGTGACCGCCGCGTCGGCCTTGCGCATGAGTTCGCGACGGCCGACGCCCTTTGCGCGCGGTTTGGGCACCGCGGCGGCGGCGGCTGTGGCTTCGGAAACGGCGGCGGGAGTGGTGGTGCCTGTTGTTGGAGCGGTTGTGGGTAGGTTGTTGTTGCTGCTGTTGCTCATCGACATGACACCGAATGCACCGGCTGCTGCTGCTGCTGCAGTTGGCGGAGGCTCGTTTGTACTGGCACCGTCCAGATTCATGATGTTTTGCATGGACATCATGTTAGTGCGCTCGTATGTGGGTGCTTGAGGTTGTGCGGGCGCTGGGGCAATGGCTGGGGCTATGGCTGGGGCTGGGGGGGCTGTGGGTGGTGCAGGCGGTTCCGGCTCCGGCTGGAGAGTTGGGACCACCTGTTGGTACAGAAGCGCATAGGTGTCACCGATTAAATCATCGATGAGGGTGGCCTTCATGAGGTTGTTGTTCAGGCGACGGAGCTCCATAGCCTCGCGCAGGACGTCAAGAACGTTGGACTTGGTTTCGGGGTCGTGGCACCACGCTTCAAGGCGTGCGGCTGCCGAAGTCCACTCCTCGTGGTTGATTGACTTGAAGACGGCGTCTTCGTGGCCTTCTGGAATCTGTCCTGCACGTCGGAGCATTTTGAGGTATGCATGACACAGATTCTGCCACAACTTTGTGTGCTCGAAGAATTCGTGATTCCTACGCCTGACCCTCTTCGCCAGGGCCTCCATGCCAGCTCTATCGTTTGTCTCAAACAGTAGCTGGATGAAGAACTGAGTATAACGCGTTGTATAGACAAAATGCCGACCCAAGCGTTCATACTCGGGCTTCCAAACCTGCAGCTGCATGGTCTTGGTGAAGACCTGCTGCGAGAACTCGCTCTTGGCAGTAAGTGCTGCCATGTACTTGTCTGCGGGTGCCGGATCTCCATAGTGGATATGCGCAGCTCTCGCGGTCATACGATGATGCCAATTAGATTTGTCTGCAGAGCGAAGCGTTTTGAGAACTTTGAGGACATAGTCGTCCCACTCGTCAGGGTTCTCGGAGTCATCTGTCGTCAAGACGGGAACCTGCCTGGCATAGTGAGTGGCTTGGAGCTTGGAGCTTGCTTCTCTAGACTCAAGCTCCCTTCGTTGCACCAGCTTGTAGAGAATGGACAACAGCTTGTAGTGGGGCTCGAGGATGGGTTCTCCACGACTTCCCTTCTTGCCCGGAAGTTCTTCGATTGCTCTTGTGAAGCAAGCCACAACCTCTTCGACGCTTGGGCGGTTTCGCGGTTGGATGGTGCCTTCTTCCGCCTCATGCAGCTTCCACAGACACTTGCCGAGCATGAAGTGGGACAGCCAGTTGTCGGGCCTCCTCGCGATGGCTCGTCTGAATAGACCACTGGCAAACTTCCACGCAGCCACCGGTGTCATGGGCGAAAAAGGAACCGACCTCAACACCTGATGGGTGCTGTAAAACCGCTCCTCGGTATCTTTGAGTGCGAAAGCCTGCATAGAGAGCGGATCACGAGAGGACGAATAGATGCGCATGCCGAAATCTGCGTAGAGCTGCGCCATTTTATTGGCGGTATCCTCTGAAGCGTCGGCGTTCCTGATAGCTGTCGCGACTGCCATAGAGTAGCAGTGGATGGCTGTTCTTTGGTGCTGAACGAGCTCCGGATCGCCTTTGTTGACCTTTTCAGCAGACCATGCCACCATCTCATCGATCTGGTAGTCGTATGCTTGTGCCTGTGAGTACCACGTCTCCCATCTTTCCGAGTCATACTCTAGGTCCTGACCGAAGAAGGCTGACGCGATGTTGATGTCTTCTGTTGGCACGGGAGCTTGTCGCTTCTGATTCTGAGACCTGAATCTGTTCAGTGCAATACTTCCCATCAGGAAGTACCAGCCTCGCGCCGCAATGCGTGCATTTTTCACAGGTATCGGTTTAGTCGATAAGTCGCCGACGCCATTGACACACCTGTAAAGGTCCAAAGGATTGACCGCGGACTTGATGAAAGAGAGGTACTTCATCTTGTTCAAAAGTAAGTCCTCGGCGCCTGAAGGTTTAGTACGCGCCAGATACCCGTGAACAACATCAATTGTCGATCCAAGCTGGGTCCTGTGCAGATCCTTAACGTTCATCTTTCGCGCTTGGTACATGACGAAGTCGATGATTTTGAGAGCCGTCTTCTGATCCATCATGTCGTGATCGCTCGGATACTCCGTCAGGTCCTCAGCATTGGTAAAGCAGAAAAGACCGTAAAGATCATAGAGCACCTGACAAATCACCGTGTCTCGGGTCTCGATGTCAGCAATGTCGTCCGTCTTGAACCACTTCAAAAGCTCGTCCTTCATCAAGCGTAGCAGTGCTTTGGTGGAGGCTGAACAGAAGCCACGAATACCGAAAGCGTAATGGACATGGCGGAGGTATTCAAACTTGTCCTCGGTTGGCTTTGGGAAGAGCTGGCTGTCTTGTGCCATAGCGTCGCTGAGAAGACGCCATTGCAGCAACCAGCCACGTACCATGGTGTCGTGCAATTTGCCCATGAACGCAGTAAATGCTGAGTTGAAACGCCCCTCGAACGTTGGCTGCGGAATCTGGCCAACGCGGATCAAGTCCTCAAAGACGGTGACGGTACTCAAAAGCCAAAGGAGCTCTCCAATCGCATTCAGAGACGACCGCATGTGGCTTTCATCGATGCATTCGAAAACGTTTTCAACCGTTGCAACCTTGAGGATTCTGTCGAATATTTCATCGATAACTTTGATCGACTTGAGTAACTCGGCTGATCGCTGCTCGAAGCCAGCCTCACTGTAGGCCTCGCTCTTGATGTCTCTGACAAGGATTTCGATACTCCGGAGGTAGCATGAGACAGCTTTAGGAGGGTAATCAATTGCCTCATACGCTTGCCGGAGACGCTGCCATAGAGACAAACGCAATGACACGTCAGCGCTCGAGACAAAATGTACCATTGCTTTCAGCGGCGAAGGTCGGGCATCTTGATTTGCACCGAAAGTTGTACCGTCTCCTTCAGGCTCTGGGGTCATAGCAGCATCCGTTTCTTGGCTGTCGCCAACTTCAGTGCGTGATGGAGGTTGTGATGCGTCCTGTTCGGAAGACTCCAGTATCGGTTCGAGACTCTCAATGACAGACACCGGATCTTGTTCATCATGCTGGAAGACCCTCATAAAACAATCTTTCATGTTGATCTTTGTCAACTCCCGCTCGGCTGCCTCAGCGGAGAGCTCAGGCATAACAGCGTTGTTGGGTACGTAGATGGCAGGGCCGGGCAGCAGACTTGCAATGGTCTTCAGCTCCTCAATGCAGGTTACAACGTATTCCTGAGATACATCATCGGACACGCTCAGATGAAAAGTTGATGTCCACAGGTGTCTGAAATCCAGTTCATCGATGATCGAAGTTCGCCCGTCCGTAGCTCGGTATGCCATGGCATCTCGGGCTAATCTTGACCACCTTTCCAGCCTCTCTCTTTGTAAAATCTGAGTGGACACATCAACACTGCTGGTCGGATGCTTGATCAGTGAGTAGACGTCGAGGTGAAGTTCGAAGATCGTCTGAGCCATCTCAATCAAATGAGTGTCTTCTTGGTTCACTGCTGCCAATCTGCCTGCCGCTTGCTGGTGCAAGATCCGTGCGTCAAGGGCCGACACCTCGTCGTGCATACGTTCGAAGAGAAAATCGTCCACATTGACGAGTGCCTGTACAATGATTCGCTTGAGGTCATCAGACCACAGATGTCTCATGTAGCTTGACTGAGTGTCTTCAGGATCGGGAAAAGCCCCGGGCCTGAGCATGCTCTGGAGCCATGACCACATGAGTTCTTTTATCGGCATACCTTCGGTATCTGCAAGTGGCGGCCATTTGAGTAAGCAATCTGAATCGAGGATGGGTCGATTTGCTCTCTCAGAGCCTGATGATTTTGTGTAGCCCAGGAAAGCGTTAAGCCCGGCTTCGCGAGAAGCGCTTCCTAACATGTCGATCGAGTCGGGGCCCGTCAGGATTGGGACTGCCTGTGGAATGAGCTGTTGAAGGATTTTGTAAAGATCTTCGGCGGCTGTTTTGAACCCCGATTCTTCCATTTTGGTCGAATTTGTTCTCTTATTGCGCAGCATGTCCCTCACGACCTTGGGAGACTTCAATCCCTTGACCTCCAGCTTTGCCAGCATATCTCCGACGACCTCATACAACCAGTCGTCAGCTTCATGGAATTGGCGCAACTCGTCCTCCACATGCTGTTGGGACGTGTCTGCTGCAGTGACAACACTACCCAGATTAGCATCGCCAATCGATTCACGCGCTCGGATCCGTTTGCTTCGTCCACGGCCACCCTCTCCAGACTCGGGGAGACCAGCTGATTCTGTCGACCTTTTTCGCGACGATGCAGGTGGTCGGTCAGAGGCTTCTACAGACGCTCTTTCGTCAATTTTTGCTCCTTCTTGGTCTGCTTTATCATCGCCAGCCTCTTTCATCTCCGTGTCTTCTGTCTTCTCGCCAGGAGCCTTTCCATCCTTCTCTTCCACGTTTGCCTGCGCTTCGGAGGGCTGCCCTGCTTGGTCCGCTAGCGGTTCTGACGCCGCGGTATTCGTCGGTACTTGCTGAGTCTCGACGGTGTTGTTTGGTAAATCAGAAAGGGTCAGAGTCACGAGTATCCCTGGGCCCGGATCAACCAGGCGTTGTTGCTCTTGAAGGTATTCGTTCAAGATGGCGTCGCCCAAATGTGTCCAGTCGGATTTGATGGGGCTCAGAGGAATATGTGGCGAAGGACGACTTAGAGCTTTCTCCAGAGCATCACGTCGCTTCACATCTCCTGGTAGGGGAGCGAAGGAGAATGGAGCTAGTCGTCTCTTCAGAGCGGCGGATAGCTTCCTTCGCCTCAGGGCGGAAAGTGGTTGTTGTAGCAGTGATAATGTGTCCTGCAATTTTTCCACAAGCTCCCGCAACTGTTGGCCGGCGAATCCTTCTTCGAGGCCAGGAAGACGCATGATGCTGTCCAGCCCCTCATCGTCGCCGTCCAATACGGCCTCTAAGCAAAATCTCGTGATCCTGCTGCTTCCAGTAAGCGCTGCAACTGAAGCAGTGCGCGCCCACAGGTCCAGATCCGAGTCGTCTTTATCCAGAGCTTCAGCAAAGTAGCGAAGTGGGACGTCTACAGCCGCTGTGGACGCAGCAGCATCCAGTACAAGGAGAGCTTGCTGTCGCTCCCGTAGACTGTGCTCGACCACTTCCAGCATGAATTGGCCATGGTTTTTGTAAGACAGGTGTAATATCTGAGGCAGAGTATTAGGTGCACTGTCTGCAGAACCGCCCAGCTGAGTCGGACCAGCCTCATGGTCCTCCTGGAATATGAAATCATAGTCGGGGTCTCCGTGAAGCTCAGAGCGACGGTATTCGGAAAGCGATTCCGGGTATTTGAAGATGTCGGAGTCAAAGAGAGCTTTGTAAGCTTCGATAGCGTCGCGGTACGACTTGGGGCCCTCGGAGTGGTATTTGAGGGCGGTCTGGTACAGCTTCAAAGCTTCCTCGATTTGGATTTCCTTGGTATCATCGACCTCCTCGTCCGACTCGACGTCCGACTCGATGTTGATAGCTTTGAACAGGGACTAGCATCGGCGCGTTAGCTTGCGGACCGCCTAGTCTAGTGCGCACGCTGACCATGGTGGGGGGATGCGTGCAACGCAACCAATTTGTGAATGAGAGCTTCGGGTCGGCGCAAGCTGCCAGGGAAGGCAGTAATTGCGGGCGCGGTCTGTGACGGAAGCGTTTCGGCGGCAGCCTACGCCATCAGAGAGACCGGGGTGACAGTGAGCGAAAGCGCGATAGTGAGGGTAGCGAGCGGGCGTGGGATAGCGGCGGCGGGCGTGGGTGAAGTGTGGTGGGCGGGTGCGACGCGGCGGCGGATACTGCGGTGATGCAGCGCGACAGGTACCGGCACGAGTCGCACGAATCGCGCGGGCTGGCTGCACGAGTCAGGCGGGTGGACGCGCTGGCAGGGCTGGGTAGAGCGGTGCGTGCGCTGGTGCTGCGGTGCGCTGCTGCCGTCAACGACCGGCCGGAAGCTCAGGTGCGGTCGACGACGATCACCACCTCCCACCAAATCCGTTCTCTCTCCGACCCGCACGCCGCAATCTCCTCCTCACCGGCTGCCGTCGTTGCCACCACAATTGATGCTGTTGCGCTAATTCAGCATCTTTTCGCATCGGCCTCCACCATGGTTCCCCAGCCCGCAGTCCCGGAGTATGTCCCGCATTTATTTGTCTCTGCATTTGTCCCCTTGTGGACCTGATGCATGTCCTCTACACACACATGCGCTGTCCTGCCTCGGTTCAATTCCTCGTCGCATACCAGCCTCCCTCCGCTATCTTCTCGTACGCGTGCCCTGGCCGAGGTGCTGACGTGTCTTCTCTTGCCCAGAATCTTCGAGGATGAGATTCAATCCGTCGTCGACGCCCGCACAGAAACGCTCCAGTCGCTGCGGGAACTAGGCCCCCCGGATCTCGTCCACCTGGTCAAGCAACCCAAAGGCACTGCGAACAAGGTGAGGACGGACACAGCTTCCTTGGCCCTCAAATGCCTGGTCTGGCGGACGACTCTAAATGATGGATTAGGTCGGCGTGTACCACCACGTAACCGGCGTCGACGCCTCCTCTTCCGCAAGCTTGGCTGCCTACATCAACACACTTACCTACAATCCCAACGACAAGACGAACAAGGTTGTTTCGGGCTTATACTGGTAAGGCTGGACAGGGACACTGGCTGTTTGAAGGCTTGACTGACGTCTCCAGCTGCTACAATGCCTTCTCGAGGTTGGACATGCGTGTCCAAGTAGCCATACCCGGCACAGTCGAGAGCTACTGCATCGACGAGCGCGGCGAGAAGCGTGTTGCTTCGGATGAACTCTGGCTTGAGACGTACCTCTGCAGCGTCTTGCGCGCCTACTCGTACGCCGATGACGGTACGGGCGATACTATCAAGAGAATAGTTGGCGTCAGGAGATTCAACCCCATCACCACCACCGAGTCAGAGCACAAATTTCTGGATGCTGCAGAGCGCCTGTTCTTCAATGGCTGGCAACTAGGCTCCGACCCGGAGATTCAGGTCCCGAACCTGGTCTCCAACCATTTGACTACAGGTCTTTTGAACTACATCCACACCACCGGTCGCTACGCATCTGGAATCAATCTATTCGAAAAGCTGCGCACCCGGGACCCAGAAATCGCCTCGCTGCTTTCCCACGTGTACATCTCCGCGGATGAAGAGGTCAAAGCAGTAAGACTGCTCCATGATGCCATCCAAGAGCTTCCCATGGACTACTCTCTGCTCGACTGTCAGGCTGAATTCCTCAACCGAAAGAACCATCCGGAACTGGCGCTTGAAATTGCCAAGCGAAGCGTCATCTCCGCCCCCAGCGAGTTTGGCACGTGGGCAAGGTTAGCGGAGATTTACGTCAGCCTCGAGCAATGGGATATGGCACTGTTGACGCTCAATTCTTGCCCTATGTTCACCTACCAGGACAAGGACGCACCACGCATGCCGGAGCCACTTCGCGTTTCTCTCCCCGTAATGGTTGAGAGTGTATGCGACGAGATTGATGACAGTTCAGGCGTCCCGGACGTTGACATGGTGCACCCTACATTGCGCAAGCTGCACGCTGCGGGATTCAAGGGCACGTTCCTGAAGGCGTACATGCTCCTCACCAAGATCACCAAGAAGATAGGGTGGGACCAGCTGCTGAGAATACGGAGCCAAGTCTTCGTTATGGAAGAGGAGTACAGGCACGAGAGGCAGACGGTATCAGCGCAACCGCCTAGCCGCAATGCCAGTACAAGTGCCATTCGCTCGCCAAGCCCGCGCCCGAACGGTCATGGAGAAGTTGAAGTGGCCGGTGAAAATGGCGAGACGTCGAAGCCGGATGGAGAGGCGTCTAAGCCAGATGAAGAAGCGTCCAAGCCGGATGGACAAGCCAACAACGAAGCGGATGGTGCAGGCGACTCTTTGGAGAGACCCGCAACTACCGTGGCTTCGGAAGAGGTCAAAGCCGGAAGTGATGAGCCGGATCCCTCGCACCAGTCGTACACGCAATTCCAAAACAAGCGCCTGTGCGAGCGCTGGCTGGACAACCTTTTCATGGTTCTCTACGAGGACCTCCGTGTCTACACCATTTGGCGGACGGAGATGGCGCAATATCGCCAACAACAATTAGTTTACAAGAAGACGGCCGAGGAGTGGGAGATTCTTGGAGAGCTCGCAGAACGCCTGCATCATTTTGATGAGGGCATTGAGGCGTATCAAGCTTGTCTGAACATTCGCTTCTCACCGAAGGCGATGCGTGGCTGTCTCAAGATGTTCGAGCAGGTGGCAGACGTGAGGGCTATGCTCGGAGCACTCATCCGTCTTGTCTGTTGGCAATACAGGTGGTACTCTGAGGTGAGTTCATCGTATCAATTAACATATGATTGCGTCGCTAACGAACCAAAACAGTTCTCTCCCCCGCTGCTCTTCACCATCCGCAGGCTCATTGAAGAAGAGGGCACTCTCAAAGTCCGCAGCATAATCCAGGGCACAAGCCTTCCCCAGCATGTTCTGGAACTCACACATCAATACACGGCCCTGGTGGCTTCCTTCCGCAACCCTGGATCGGAGTAATGGGCATTTTCGATGACGGCGCGGAGGCTGAGGGCGACGATGCAATGGGCGGGATGTTGAATTTCTAGCATGATTTTGCGCGGCTGGGCACTTGGACTTGGACGTGTTCACGAAAAGAAGATACCTTTGCATGGAGAATATGCGGTCATCACAGGTGCTATCATATGTTATCGCGTGTCGCACACAGCAGTTGGCATCATGGAATTTGGGGATGTCAGCCAGGCTCTAGAGTAATTGAAAGATCGAACAAGCATCCTCAAGTATAATTGCCTTCTTCAGTCATTTGCGTGCCATGGTCGCCCGTGGCTCCAGTAGTGTCAAAAGTGGTGATGCGGTGGCATTGGGCAAAATCCGGGGGAGCTCTTGCCGAAGGGAGCTCCGACCCGCAGCTTCTGAACACCAAGGTGGCTTCATCAACTCGCACCTGCCCACGCCAAACACAGCAAACAAAACAACCTTGCGTCAGCGCTCCACAACGCCAGACACCGACACCATCGGCATTGCCGCCATTCGACTACGCAGCATTCCACCAGCCAACTTCGACAGTCGATATTTTATCAACCCCCGTGGTGCGCCAGACCCTTCCGTCTCCGCCCACCGCGTCCCACGCAACCCCCGCGCCGTGCAGTTGCTGCCTGACGAACACCCGCACCTTCTAGCCGGGACCAAGCCGCCCGACCGCCATTCACCACAACCATGGACTCGTTGCTGGGGCCCCTTGCCGGCATGCAGCCGCGACAGGTCGCGCTGCAGGTCCTGAACTTCGCGCTGGTGCTGAGCACGGCGTTCATGCTCTGGAAGGGCCTCTCGGTGGTGACCGACTCGCAGAGCCCCATCGTCGTCGTGCTCTCGGGATCCATGGAGCCGGCGTTTCAGCGAGGCGATCTGCTGTTCCTGTGGAACCGGGCGAAGGAGACGAAGATTGGGGAGGTGGTGGTGTATAGCGTGAAGGGCAAGGACATTCCGATCGTGCACAGGGTTGTGAGGAGGTTTGGTGGCGGGTGAGTGTTGCTCTCTCCCTCGGCGGCGCTTGTGCTGCTTGACAAGGCACAGAGTCTTGGCCATATGTGGAACGGGGTTTGCTAACGCTGTTGGAATTTCCCGTGCCAGGCCGAACCCTCTCCATCTTCTCACCAAGGGCGACAACAATGTCGCGGACGATACGGAGCTCTACGCGCGGGGCCAGTCATTCTTGAACCGCGAGAACGATGTCATCGGCAGTGTCTTCGCCTACATCCCCTTCGTGGGCTATGTGACGATCTTGCTGAGTGAATATCCGTGGCTCAAGACAGTCATGCTTGGCTTGATGGGACTGACTGTTGTGCTGCAAAGGGAATAAGCGAGATGGTTCTTTAATTCCCTACCGGCCAACTCTCCACTGGACATCGGGACCGAGAAACTTGTACTCGCTTATAGCCCTCGATGATCTCGAAAATTCAATCTCGCTTCAAGCGTTATGTTTGTTTCCTACGTTCATAGCTTGTCTTGTATGCTATCGATGGATCCGTGATTTCTTCACCCGGCCCCGGCATCGACCGAGCATGTCTGAACGTTCTCAGCTGCAGCTTCACAAAGCTCAATAGGATAATGGACCGTTGAGACGTGCCTTGAACGATCTCTATGTGCAATGTTTCCAGGGCTATGTCAGCTGGTTCCATCGATGGGAACCTAACAGGATGCTTTTCAGATGACACCTCAAGCGCGCAAACGCTCCTCCTGATTCGCCCACGTTTGGTCACTTCTCAGACTTAATGGGACATGTGCATCGGCCATGTCTTCGCGCGGCCCAGTTTCTAGAGTAGTGGGACAACTAAGGAAAGGACGGAGGGTAAGGTTTAGAATAGACAGCCTTTGTTTGATAACTACTGGTACTTTAACATTCATTTTCTTACTCTTAAACCCATCACCTGGCGTTATAGAAGTATGGGCGGTCATTATATCGGTAGGGAAGCCGGGGCAGATGTTGTCTCAGCGCACACACTACTAGACACCAATTGATAACTATCAATATCCCCACACTCTTCCATATGATCGTGTTACTACTAAGTAGGGAACGAACCGGTCATATCACGGGCGGTGTGCCATACGTGCCAATGATCAGTAGGCAAAAAAAAAAAAAAGCAAAAGAGAAACACCACCTGGCCACGAGGTTGCGGCTTCAGCTGACACTCACAACAACAGCGAGGAAGACAAAAAAAGAAGCTGTATCCATGCGGAAGGCAAGGTTCGAACTGTTTGCATCTTGTCAGCAGGCCGTATGCATGGGGGGGGCGGGTTCTCCATTCAATCATACCTCGCGATTTCTGCTTTGGGAAAGCAGCGCCTTAACCACTGCAGGCAGGTGTCAAGTTAGCATCTTGATGATTGTAGAGAGAAGAGAGTGCGAATCGTGAACCGACATACCTAGGCCACTCCCGCTAGATGGATGCAAGAACCGGTTGTTTGTAGTGCTGATAAAGGGAAAGCGGGTGACGGCTCATTTTCCTCTTGCATATTATGTGATGTGTTACAGCTGCATGTGCGTGATGTCAAGACTGAACGTGATGAGTGTGGCATGCAGCGTGCCGTGCCTTGCCGCGCCGCAGGTTTCTGCTTGCATGCCGGGTTGAAATAGTGGCGGTGAGTGTGAGGTAGATGGTAGCGAATGATACACACTCTCTCTCTCTCGTATTTGGCTCGTGGTTAAGGTCTGGCTAGCGGCTAGCTTTGGGTATGATGCAGCCATGTTGCAGCGGAAGAAGCTATGGTGTAATGAATGCGATCTTGACAAGAGTAATGCCGAAATAAAATAATGCTAGGCGCCATCTATGTTGTGCATGCATGTCCTGAAACGAACTTGTGCTGTTCAGCTATTTACGCCATTCGTTGCCCTGGTTAAGTCATAACTCATCTCCACAGACGGCCCCTGATCCAACATGGAGCGCCTGCTTTCTTTTTCCACACGGGGTCAATGCCAACCAATCTCAGCACAGGTACCTAACATCAAGACGGTCACCACCCCTCGATCTGGAAGTCGAACCGCCGGTCTTCCTTCCCGCCCTTGACCGGCTTCCCATCATCGTCATACAGGGTCCTCTCCACGAACGTGACCTTCCCCTCCCGGTCCACCAGGATCACCGTCTGCTTCTGCGTGCCGTAGATGCCACTCGTCGCGCTGACCGACTCCACGCCGGTGGCCGCAGCCACGGCATCGGCCGGCTTCTCCGTCATCTCGGCGTCGTGGCCGATGCCGGGGATGAAGATGCTGTTCCGCAACTGGCGCAGGTACGTCTCCCAGCCCTCGCCGTTGCGCTGGCGGGGCATGGTGTCGGCGCTCAGCACGGCAAAGAGGCGCTCCAGCAGCGCATCCTGCGGCTCGCCGGCGTTGGCGTGGTCGTCGACGGCGGCGCGCAGGCCGGCCTCGCCCTGCACGATCTTCGGCCACGAGTTATCGCCGTAGTGCGAGTTGCTCAGGGCGTGGGTCGCGCCGGGCTCGCCGGCCAGCCAGACCAGGCCCTTGACGTCGGGCGTGCGGTTGGACACGACGGCGAGGCCGGCCTGGTCGTGGCTGGGGCCGTCCCCGTTTGTCGTCGCGGCGGGATCGCGCCGGTGCTTCTTGACCACGTCCTGCAGGCGGCCGTACAGCATGCTGAAGCCGCCGACGTGCTTGAGCGTGCCCTCGTCGACGAGGCGCTGGGCGAAGTCGGCGGTGCTCTCGTCGGCGGCGGGCGGCGACTTGAGCCAGGCGAGGGGGATGGCGCCGCGGCTGCGCTCGTCCTGGATGATGGCGGCGCCCTCCTCGCGGAAGTTGGTCAGCACGGCGATGCGGCCCTGGCGCGTGATGCCCAGCCAGGTGCCGTGGACTGGCCGGTGCAGGTCGTAGCCGCCCAGGACGTGTGAGTGCGGCTCTGCCCACCACTGCGCGGGGGCGGTGGGGCGGTGGAGATATTCCTGGGGGAGAAACGGTCAGCTGTGGGCCCCGCGAGGGAGCTGGGGAAACGACGCACATCGCGGTTGTTGAGGAGGATGAAGGGGTACTGCGGGTGCGCGGTGGTAATGACGGCGATGCACATGATGCGGAACGGGCTACTGTGTACAGGCAAATGAGACGGGCAGCTGATGATGCAATGCAAAAGCGCTTGCCGGATGCAGCAGGTTTCGTCGGGGCGCAGAAAGCGCACTGGTATATATGCGGACACAAGCACGCGGAAAACGACAGCGGGATCGATCTACACGGGATAAGGACGCTGATGTGGACAGACCTCAGACGCGTCGCGGCGGTTGTTGAGGCTGGGCCGTTGACGTGGAGGCCGGGCAGTCCAGGAATCGGTCTGCTGTGGCGCAGTCGTTGCATTAGCCACGCAGCCCTACCACTGCCTGAACCGCGTCGGAGTCCCGACGCTGCTGCTCTGCTGCTCTGCCGCTCTGCTGCTCTGCTGCTCTGACAGGCCAGGTGCGGGTCGCCTTGGAGGCGCCCATGCCCAGCACCGTGGCACGGAGCAGCAATGACGAGACGCCTGGCAACGTCCCTGCACCCCCGGCGCTCAAGACGGCGGCAGGCCTGAGACAGCCAGACCCGTGCGGGCCACACAATCGCTTTCCGTCGGCTTGCAACGTCAAAGGACTCAGCGCCACCAGCGCACACACGGCCTTGTGACGAGGTAACGTGAGGGCCGGGCTGCTCATCAGGCGCCGGACTCCGTGAGCCGCAGACCATGGAAGCCCATGGTACCGCGCCTTTCCTGGAGCCTGCCGGCAAAAATAGCAGACGAGAGCGGAGTTCCGGGCGCGGCTAGCCGGCATGCCCAAGCCCCTCCCGCGCCGATTCGCAGGGCCGATAGAGCGAGCTAGGGTAGCTCGCCGCGGCGCAGTGCGGGGCGCGCGCTCCACCCGCCGCCGCCGCCTGCGAGAGTCGCATTGCTTTCTTTCACCTCCGTCCCAAGCTTCCTCTCGACACACCTCCGTCTCCCAGCCTGCCCAACCCACTGCGCCTGGGGACCGCCGCCGCCATGTTCTTCGGAATCTTCGACATCTTCCCCAATCTCCTCACGTACGTGCCTGCCCGTCCGGCCTGCTTCCGCAGCTTCGTCCAGCTCCCGCGCCCCGCCTGGAGCTCAGGCTCCAGCTTCGGAAACCAGCACAGCACCGCACTGCGCGGAATTTTCTCTTCTTCGCCGTCGTCCACGCCTCGCTGACAAGCTGCGCACAGTACCGGGCTCACCACCCTCTTCCCCATCTTTGCCTCGTACAAGGCGCTGCGCACCGGCGACCCCCAGCAGCTGACGCCATGGCTGATGTTCTGGGTGTGCTTCACCATCGCCCAGACGGCCGAATACTGGTTCTCTTGGGCGGTTGACTGGCTGCCCTTCTACGCGTGGATACGCTTCGGTGCCTACCTGTACCTGGTCCAGGGGGCCCCATATCTCTATCAGACGCACGTGCACCCCTTCCTGGCGCAGCACGAGCACGAAATCGAGCGCTTCATCAGCGACGCGCACGAAAACGGCAAGCGCGTGGGTCTGCAGTACCTCAACCAGGCCATCGAATACGTCAAGGTCAACGTCCTGGGCATGGCGCCCTCGCCGCAGCCCCCGCCCACCCGCCCCGGCCAGCAGGGCGGCACCTACGCCCAAACCCTCCTCTCGCGCTTCAACCTGCCCTCGGCCACGCAGGGGCTCGCCGCCCCGGCCGGCGACTTCTACGGCCTGGTGTCGGGCGCGCTGCAGGGCGCCGCGCAGTGGCAGCGGCAGGGCACCGCCTCGCGCGCCGACGCCGCCACCGCCCTCTCCGCCAGCGGCGCCATCATCCCCGACGAAATCGCCCGCGGCCGCCCCGAGGACCGCGCCAATTACATCGCCTCGCAGCGCACCCGCCTGCAGACGCTCCTCAGCGCCTTTGAGCAAGAAGCCGCCACCGCCGGCAACGTCTCGAGAGACCCGTCCAGGGAGCGCAGCGGCGCCGGCAGCCTGTCCAAGAGCAAGAGCGAGCTGGAGTTCGACCGCGTCGAGTACGACGAGGCCTTTGAGGGGAGCAGCAGCGGCGGTAGCGGACGCGGCCGTCCGGGCGGCAGCCGGACAACCAGCGGCGGGTGGATGCCGTGGCAGTGGGGCGCGGGCGCGCAGCCGCAGGAGAAGGGGAGGCTGTCGCCGCAGCCGCCGCCGTCGAGGTCGCGCACGCCGTCTCGTGAGAGCAGGGGAAGGGCGACGGGCAGCGATCTGGCGTACTAAGAGAGGGGGGGAGGATTCACATTTAGGCCTTGTTTCCTTATTTGCATAGATCTCTTCAGGAACTTTTTCTGGTGTTTGGGATTTTCTCGATTTTGCTTCTTTTAGCTCTCCACAAAGCCGTTTATACTAACATTGATGCCGGTAGTTCCACTGATTATACATTGATGCGGTGGTGGCTTCCTTTCCTCCATGGTAAACTCAAAAAAGCAAGGGTCCTGGGAAAGAATACCAAGTTCGGGTCTCGCGACCGCGTAGCTAACCCCAATAAAAAGGCATCTGAAATCATACACGAAGCGGCCAATGCGGGAGGAAATCAATAGTATGCTTAAGCGAGTATGAGGAACACTCGGTCTCCAGCTGTTTCCGGCTATGATAGTCATTAGGCAAACGCCGATCCTGCAAATCGTGAGGTGGAGATGTCTTATATTCTTGGTCTTTCCAACAGTTTATAAGCGCCTTCTGTGTGATCTACATGACCATGCGTTTTTCCCATTTTGGATTGTCATATCCCCTCAACCCATATCTCCCACGGCAACGCCATGCGCACTGATCACGGAGCCACAACGTCTCCCATCCGTGAAGTGCCTTTTGTTCTTGAAGAGGGAAAAAAAAGAAAGAAAGCGATACCTATACAGTCGAGTCTTCTCTCGATTTTGATCCCGGGTATCCGTATTAACGGGGGCGCCATACACAAGTGGAAGAAATGCTGGAAGAAAAAAAGCGTCGTAGCCGTCCCTCTCTCTCTCTCTCTCTCTCTCTCTCGCTCGCTCTCTCGCTCTCTCTCTCGCTCTCATACACCAGCCCCCGCTGCCTTGAACTTTTTCCCGCCGTCCCCGTCTAAAACTTGCTCTCCTTCCACGGATACGGGATCTCGTCGTCCTTGCGGATGGTGATCTGCTTCTTCTTCTTCGTCACCACATGCTCGACCCACACCTTCTTCGCATACTCCTTCATGAAGCGACGGATGAAGCGCGGATCCCACAGCTCGCTCGCGACGCCCAGGTCCTTGCAGCAGCGCATGAGGGCGTTGCTCTTGCAGCCCTCGGTGGCGGTGGGGATGCCCTCGGGCTCAAAGTACTGCTGCTCGCCGCGGGCGATGCTGACGAGGCGGCCGCCGGCCACGAGGCCGTACTCGCGCGTCACCGTCTTGCCGGTGACGATGGTCTCGCCGCGGGGGGCGAGCCCCCAGCCGCCCGGGCCGAAGGCGCGGTTGAGGATGCGCCGGTACTTGATCTCGGGCAGGTAGATGATGCCGTCGGGCTTGACCTCGATGTCGTCGGCCTGGATGGGCTCGAGCAGCGCCGCCGCCGCCGCGTCGCTGAAGCGCTCCGACGACAGCCCGTGGAAGCTGCGCGACCAGTCGCGCGTGGATGCGTCTGCCGAGGACGGGGGGGGGGAGGTCAGGTCGGCGATCTCGGGCGGGCTGTCCTCGAGCCCGTCTTCGAGGTCGCGGAGCGTGCCTGGCGTCGTCGACGGGGAGGAGGGGGTGCGGGTGGTGGTGGTGGCGGCGGCGGCGTTGCGCACCGTGGTCGGCGGCGCGTCGTCTGGGGAGTTGGTCGTGCTGCGGGTGGGCGGGGCGCTGGTGGTGGTGCGGGGGGCCGCGCTGGGGGATGTGCTGTTGCTGGCGGTGCGGTAGGCGGGCCTGGGTGCTGGTGGTGCGGCGGTGGCGTAGGCGTGCCAGCTGATCTGCGGCCGGAGCAGGCGCGGGGCATTGAGGCATCGGCGGAGGCACGCGCCGGCCTGTCGGGTGTGTATCGCACTCATTGTGTGTTGCGGATGTGTGGGGGGAGGGTGCTGAGGTGGTGGGATGGCTTTTCCTCCGCGGCGCGTGGACGACGCGAGAAAGTCGTGGTCGGGATTTGCTTCGCCGCACGGCCCGATGACGGCGACGAAAATGCACGGCCGTCGTTCTCGGTGGCGCTTATCGATTGCTGCTATTTCGTCATCTGTCGCACTCGGACAGCTCCCGAGAGACCCACAGGGGTCCTCCATCATTGAGCGGGTCGGTTAACGAAATGCTGATTCATGCTTTCATCACTAGCTGGAGATCATCATCAGAAGGTAAGATATCTCCTGGGAACAGAGGCACCAAAGGCACCAAAGGGAAAGGAAGCACCTTGAAGTCTGCAATCATGTGACAGCATGTCAGTTCCGAACAACTTGGAATGTTGATTGCAAAGAAGCTTCACACGTATAATCTAGCCATGTTCACAGACTTGATGAGTAATTGGGACACACTGATCAGAGGCTCTCAATGTCACATTTTGAACCATAGCCATCATTCGCGAAAGCAATTATCATTTGGACTCTATCGCTCTAGCCCTGTATGTTCAACTACGTAGTAATAAGAAACTTTTGAGGAAGTCATGTCGTAATCCTGTCTTGCACATGTTGATGTACAGACCCGTCAAAGTATCGTAAATCAGGCCTTGTCGCCGGCCACCGTCTCATCGACCATCTTCCTGTAGCGGACCTGGTTGTCGATCTGCTCGAGGAACACCTTGTACTTGGTCGCCAGCAGCTTCTTCTCGCCCTCGTTCTTGGTCGGCTTGATGGCCTTACCAGGCTTGCTGTAGCGGTCCATGATCTCCCACAGCGGAGTGCTCTTGCCCTCCTTGTCGGTCGAGGCGGCCTTGGCACCAAGCATGGCCGCACCGTGGACCACGGCGGCGTGGACATAGCGGGGGATGAGGACCGGCATGTCGCAAGCCGCGGCGATGAGGTGCATCAGGATGTCATTCTGGCACTGCGAGCCAGACATGAAGATGGACGAGATTGAGTGGCCCGACTCGTTCATCGCAGTGATGATCTGGTGGGTCTGCAGAGCAATGAACTCCATGGTTCCCAGGTACGTCAGCGCCAGAGCGTCCAGCGACTTGTCGCTGCTGAGACCGATGAAGGAGCCCTTCATGTTCGGGTCGGCAATTGGGGAGCGGTTGCCGAACAGGTCACCGTAGTAGAACATGTGCCTGCCAAGCCAGCTGATGTAGGGCGCGTTTTGCTTCTCGGCCAACTCGCGGAGGTGCTCGTTCAGGTATTCATAGATGTTCGTGTTGAACGTCTCGGCCACGGACATGGCCTCGTTGAATGCCGGGTGAGTCTCAATAGTGTGCTTGAGCAGCTCGCCGGTGGCACTCTGCCCGCCTTCTGCCATCCAGTAGTCGGGAAGCAAGACATCACGGTACGGGCCCCAGACACCGTTGACGAAAACGGGCTCACGAGACATTGCCAAGTGACAGGTTGAAGTGCCGGCAACGGCGGCCAGACGAGTGAAGGCCTGGGAGACATCGTTCTTGGGCATGTCCGAGTTGAGCTCCTCATCGGACAGCTTGACCTTGGCGCCGACCGTGCCGATCCAGCCAGCGTACGCATCGATGACGCCGCTACCAACGGCAATGCCAGCGGGAAGACCCATGTCCTGGGCAGCCTTCTCACTCAATGGGCCGACAAGCTCACCAGCAGTGGAGTAGTGGTTGTTCTGCAACTATCGTTAGCAATGAGCTGAACATCTGTGGAAAAGGTAGAGGCTAACCACCCCGTTGACGCCACCCATGCGCTTGAAGTTGTCTTCGACCAGCTCCTCCAAACCGATTTCCTTGAGGAAGTCATCCTGCCAGCCCTTGACACTGCCGTCCACGCCAACAGGGACGAAACCCTGCTTGCAGACGACACTGCAGAAGCTGCGGCTCTCGTTGCCGGTAGCCATGTGGGTCAGAGCATCAGTCAAGTCGTAGAACTTGCACTTGTCGAACAGTTCCTTGGGCATGTTGTTCTTCAGCCAGAGAACCTTGGGGATTTCCATCTCAATGGACATCTTGCCACCGACATAGCGGAGCAGGTTGTGGTTGGTGTTGTTAATCTTGACCGTCTCATCGACGGGGCGGTGGTCAAGCCACAAGATGACGTTGCGGTCATGGCCCTCGCGGTTGTCGAAGTTGGGGCCAGTAATGCACACCGGCTCGTCCGTCTCGGCGTTGAAGACGGTGAGCGAGCAGGTGGCATCGAAGCCAATGCCGCGGACGGTGTCGGCATCAATGTTGTGCTGGTCCAGAGCGCGGCGGACGGACGAGCAGATGCACCGCCAGATGTCGGTGGTGGATTGCTCCTGCATCAGCACGTCAGCGGCTGGGCAGCTGAAAGGGTAAGACGGGCGGGCTCACGTAGTAGCCGGTCTGCGGCTGCCAAAGGCCAATGTTCTCAGAGGCGAGGCCGACGATGTCGCCCTGGCTGTTCATGATGCAGGCACGCGCGCTGCCCGTGCCGACGTCGACACCAATGAAGTGGTCGACGTGGGGGTGAAGCTCGTTGCGCGGGTCAGTCGACATCTGACGCGACTGCTTCCGCGTGGGAGGAGCTCTGTAGGGAAGGGAAGTCATGATGGGCGACAATTGAAGCCTGAGCCGTTCTCACGATCGATGTGCGGTGAGCTGGACGGCAGAGACGACGGGTGCTTGTGCCTGAGGCGTGCGGTGCCTGAGGTGTGGGAATCGAGGGTGCAGCTGGAAAGAGGCGAGTGTTCTGAGGCAAATGGGGCAATTGGAGGCAGATTTGCTTGAGGGGTGAGAGATGCAGGAGAAGAGAGGTTCTGGCGGGGGAGGGGCGCGGGAAAAGCTGTTGAGACGCAGCCTCCTAGCTCCCTCAGAATCTCACGATCGTCGAGAGCTTCCGCAGATGACTTCATACCCTGGCTAGCTCGAAGGGTCCTCCGCAACCGAATTGTGGGCCGCGCGCCCCGGACAAGCTGCGATTTGCCCAGCCAGCTCTTGGCCGGTGTTCTCGCCCGCCGTCGTCATTGGCCGCCATCTCACGATGGCCGGTTTTCCTGCGCTTCCGAGGGGCGCCGGCGGACCACGTTGACGTTGCACGGTGGTGCCTGCGCCCGCGATTCGAGGCACGGAGGCAGCATCTGCAGCCGCCATCCCACGGATCCCGTCGCCAGTCTTGCCCCGTGCTTTCGCCGCCCTAGCCCCCAGTTCTCGGCGGACTTGCCCCCGCCCAGCCGACCAGCCCGGCCTGACGTTCGGCCGCCCCCGACGCGCCATGGGCTGACTGAGCAGCGAACGCGCCGGAGCTCCAGCACAGCACTCCTGCAACTCTCCTGCACCCTGCACAACGCGCGCAGCGGCCGCACACCGCTCAACCCCCCTCCCTCCCCCGCAGCTCGAGTCGACGTCGCTGCCGCCCGCCATGGCGTCCCTCGCCCCCCGCCTCCTCGCCATCGTCCTCGCCCTCCTGCTCACCACCGCCCTCGCCGCCGCCGACAAGACGCTCAACATCCACGTCTGGCCGCTCGACGCCTCCGCCCCGCAGCACCTGGCCCAGCTCTCGTACAACGCCGCCAATGCCAGCGCCACCGTCGTGTCCTGGAAGCCTCCGAAAGGCATCTTCACCGCCGCCGGCAGCGACCCCAACGGCCTCGTCCGCATCGGCCTGCAGAAGCCCGACTGGACCGGCATTCTGACGGCGGCCGCGGCGCTCGGCCCGGAGTACAAGAAGACGCTCGTCCTGCACGCTGACGCGCAGGGCGTCGTCTACGGCGTCGGCTTTGGCGCCGAGCCTCGTGCTGCGGAGACCGGCGAGGATGTCGTGGAAGTGAAGGTCGAGAAAGTGCAGGCGGGGCCGGCGCCGTTTTTGAACAAGCCCGTGGTGTTGGATGAGAAGGGGAAGCTTGCGGGGCAGGAAGAGCCGGAAAAGACGTTTTTGCAGAAGTGAGTGTGGTCGGGTCGCGGTCGTGTTTTGTCGGAATTTGTGCTAACTTCAAGTCATAGGTATTGGTGGGCCATTGGACTGTTCGTGCTGCTCCAGCTCTTTGCTGGTGGAAAGGAATAAGACGACATGATGCAGAGAAACGATGTTTATCAATGACTGATGATGCAAGAGGAGATGCGCGATATGAGTGAGCGCCTTCTCTGTTATCACGGTATAGGCATGCAGCCTGAGTTCCTTAACATTTGGGAGGCCTTTACTCAGGGCTGTTGGTCTTCTACCAATTTCTGGTACAGTCAATCCACCACCGGCTTCTTGAGCAGGTCGAGACCAATGACCTTGAGCCGAGGAACAGAGAACAGCATGGGGACAGTGCCGGAACCATGAAGCTGTAGTAATTCCGACTTATCCATTAGAGTAGGAGTGCCCTAGAGCATGTGCCATGCGAGCACATACGATCCAATTAGAACGGAAGATTTAGGTTTGAGAGCTGCCAATTGGTGTGCCAATACACAAACGTGCTGACGTGAAGAGAATCATTTTTATTACTCACTCTTTTGCTCGCCTACATCATCTTGACGCACCTGGCTGGCTGTAATGTCCGTGCACAGAGCATTCAGGGCCACATTGCATCATTCTTTTGGAGAAGTCAATCGGGTATCTCTATTCTGATGTAACTTTCGTGATTAAGCAAACCCCGCGTGGGCGACGTTATTTCTTTAGTCTCTTTCGAAATCAAGACGAACGCCATATGCCTGCATCACATGTCTGCCTTTGCTGCCAAAACAGAAGGGAGAAAAGAAGAAAGCAAAGAGAGGAGAGAAGACAAGAAGGAAAGAGGTACGCAAGAGCATGAAATACCCAATGCATACACACTGTTACTATGCAAAGCTATGCCACCAAAAGAAAAAAGAGAAAAGACAATCGTTATGGGAACAGCAGATCAAACCAGAAACGCAAGAAAAGTGAAATCGAGCATTGATAAACAGCGGTGAACCATGAAACCCTGTCCCTGCCAAGAAAAAATATACCAAAAAGGGAAAACTTTGAGTAACTCTAAACCGGTGCCGACTGGTATAAAACGGTGTTCATCGCGTGTCTCGCAATGGTGCCTTACGACCAGGATTCATCCCTCATCGTTGTGTGGCCAGCCTGATTATCAAGCCGCGTAGATCTTCCCAAAACAAAGTTGATCCTAGGCTTGGGCTGTCTTGGTAGCGGTGAGCCGACGCTCAGCAACACCTACTGCCTTTCTTTTCAGTCCTCTCGATCTCAGCATTCCACTCTTCGCCACCAGGGGTCTGCATGGGCCCGCCAAGTCCTGGTGAAGGAGTCGGGAAGCCTAGCCAACTCCGGCGCTTATCGCCCAAGCCGACTCTGAAGCTGCCGCTCCCACTCCCCGAAGAGTAGTCGAAATAGCCTCCTTGGCCGGCCCCACCGTTGAGCGCAGGAGTCACGCCGCCTGAGCTGAGAAAGTCCTGCTCCATGATCTTGTTCCGCTGCTCGACCAGTTTGCGAGTGATGACTCGGAACACTTCCTCAACGCCCTCACCATCCTTGGCGCTGATCTCGTGGCAACAGTCCCATCCCACGTCCTGGCCCCAGAAGCCGCTGCTCCTGTTGCTTTGCGGGCTCGCCATGCCGCTGTCGTCCTTGCCTCCGCCGGTGACGCCCCAAAGGCTCTTTGGCACGGACGTGGTCTGTTTGTCCTGCTGTGTCTGCTGCGGAAACAGGTTCTCGGCGACGTAGGCGATGCATCTTTCGAAAGGAACCTTCCGTGCCGAAGGGTCCTCTGCAACCCTATCGACTTTGGTGCCAACGACGTGCAGGATGATGTCGTCTCCCAGATTGTTCTTCAGCTCGATGAGCCAGCGGCCCATTTCCTCAAAGGACTTCGGATCGGTGATGTCGTAGCAGAGAACAGCTGCATTAGCGCCTGCATGTGTATGCTGTCAGCATTCCGGTCGCCCGCATCCGGCAATTCTCCGCTCTTTTGTCTCTGCTCACGGAGATTCGAGCCAAGGCGGCAAGCCTTTCCATAGTGCCTTTGGCGCAAGCGTACAGGGCACGGGGGTGTATCTCGCGTGGACGGGTGTGAAGGGGCGGCACGATATGCAGGGACCATGACTTACCCCGGTAGTACAGCTTTGAAATGCTGCGGTATCTCTCTTGGCCAGCAGTGTCCCATATCTGGAGGCGAACCACGGTGGAAGTGTCGATATCGACGACCTTCTTGGTCAAGAACGAGGCTCCGACAGTGGAGGTGGTGTTTGCGAAGGCGTTCTTGACGTAGCGGTGGACCAGACTGGTTTTGCCGACGCCCTGGGTTGGGTCAGCGGTCTGCGGAAGAGGCGGTGTTTGGGTGGAAAATGGTGGGTACCTGCGAGCCTAGCACGACAACCTTTGCCTCGACGTCTGAACCGGCCATCTCGAGGTTTACGGCGTCCTGGTGGCGCAGGTGGAACGGAAGAGCAGGCGTGTTGAGACAGGCGCGTGGGGAGATTAGCAGACGTTGATGGTCGGAGGCCCGTGTGCCAAAGGTCAAGGATTGTGCTGAATGCTGCGGTTTGCGGTGCAGCTACGGCGCTGGGCTGACGTGCGAAACGCGCGAGGGCTAGGATCGGCGCTGGGCAACTGCCGGCGTGCTTAAGGAGGCTTGCCGCGACGCAGCCATGGGAGAGCGGAGAGCGAGCGAGGCGGACCTTGGCGAAGCTCGCGCAGGAGACAGGCGAGGTACGGCGTTTGGATTGGATGCTGGCGCTGGCGCGTGGTGGTGAGCAGCGATGACGAGAGGCGGCGCGCGATCGGCCTGGATTGGCAGCCGCATGACAATCATCGAAAGTGGATCGTGGACGTCCGCGTGCGCAGCGCCGCTCGGGGCGTCTGCTGTGCTCGGCCCGGCTGCCGCGCTGCCTGAGGCACGCGCCGGCCAGATCGGCGAGACCAAGCGGGGACCATCGCAGGAGCAGAGCACGGCAGCTGTGTAGTTGTTATCCGTAGCTCGCGGGCGGGCACCGCTGGAAACCCGCCAGCAGCAGGCCCGAGGTCGGTGCTGACATCTGGCATGCGGACCAGCCGGACCAGCGAGCGGCGCCGGCTCCAGCGCGCGCGCAACAGGCGACCGGCCCCTGCTTAGCAAGCGATGCCGTGTCATTGGCCTGTGGCTGGCGCACTGCGCACCCAGCCCTCGTTGCCAGAGCTTACCCCACAGTCACTCGGATTCCTTTGAGCCGACGCCCCAGGGCTCGAGCCGCTGCGATAACCGCTCCGGAAATCCCAGGAAGGGCCGGGCTAATCGGTACCAAAACTGCAATATCTTCCTGGTGCTCGACAACTCATACATAATTCTCTCCCCGCCGCTCAACTCTCGCTCTTTCCCCGCCCAGCCCTCGCTCCTGCCCTCGCTCCTGCCCGCCGCACCACTCCCGCCCCAGCCGAGCGCACGCCCTCCCCGCAATGAACCGCAAGAGCAACGACACGCAGCCGGTGAAGCTCACCGGCGCCGAGATCGCCAAGCACAACTCCCGCGAGAGCTGCTGGGTCATTGTCCACGGCCGCGCATACGATGTCACCGAATTCCTGCCCGAGCACCCCGGTGGCCCCAAGATCATCCTCAAGTACGCCGGCAAGGATGCTACCGAGGAATACGAGCCCATCCACCCGCCCGACACCCTCGACAAGTACCTCGACAAGTCAAAGCACCTGGGCGAGGTTGACATGAACACGGTCGAGCAGGAGGAGAAGACCGAGGACCCCGACGAGCAGGCGCGTCAGGAGAGACTCGCGAGAAAGCCCATCCTGGAGCAATGCTACAACCTAATGGACTTCGAGGCGGTGGCGAGGAATGTTATGAAGAAGACGGCATGGGCATATTACTCGAGTGGTGCAGACGACGAGATTGTAAGCCCTCCTATCCGGCAGTGGACTGTGATTTCCCGGATGTGGCCGAGTTCCACCGTTGGGTCTGACCAGCCACGTGGAATTGACTACAAGCGCCACACCTAATCGTAAACCGACCACTGGCTGACCTTGGCCTGCAGACTATGCGGGAGAACCATTCCGCCTTCCACAAAATCTGGTTCCGCCCCCGGATCCTCGTTGACGTGGAGAAGGTCGACTACTCGACAACGATGCTTGGCACCAAAGTTGATATTCCTCTCTACGTCACTGCCACTGCTCTCGGCAAGCTTGGCCACCCTGAGGGTGAGGTCGTCCTCACACGTGGTGCGAAGAAGCACAACGTCATTCAGATGATCCCTACTCTTGCATCTTGCTCTTTTGACGAGATTGTCGACGCAAAGGAGGATGATCAGGTGCAATGGCTCCAGCTCTACGTAAGTGCAATGACTCCATCCGAGCCCTGATCCCGCTAACATTCCCCTCAGGTCAACAAGAACCGCGAAATCACCAAGGGAATCGTGGAGCACGCCGAAAAGCGCGGCTGCAAGGGCCTCTTCATTACTGTTGACGCACCTCAGCTGGGCCGCCGCGAAAAGGACATGCGCAGCAAATTCGACGACGTCGGCTCCAACGTCCAGAGCAGCTCTAGCGAGAGTGTAGACCGCTCTCAAGGCGCTGCACGTGCCATCTCATCTTTCATTGATCCCTCGCTCAGCTGGAAAGACATCCCCTGGTTCCAGTCCATCACCAAGATGCCAATCATCCTCAAGGGCGTGCAATGTGTCGAAGACGTCCTAAAGGCCGTCGAGGCTGGCGTTCAGGGCGTTGTCCTATCCAACCACGGTGGTCGTCAGCTCGATTTCGCCCGCTCCGGCGTTGAGGTTCTCGCAGAGGTCATGCCGATCCTGCGCGAGCGGGGATGGGAGAACAAGATCGAAGTCTACATTGACGGAGGTGTCCGACGTGCAACCGACATCATTAAGGCGCTCTGCCTAGGTGCCAAGGGTGTCGGCATTGGCCGCCCGTTCCTGTACGCCATGTCTGCCTATGGTTTGCCTGGCGTGGACCGGGCCTTGCAGCTACTCAAGGACGAGATGGAGATGAACATGCGTCTCATCGGTTGCTCCAGCATCGACCAACTCAATCCGAGCTTGATCGACACTAGGGGTCTCAGCTTGCACAGTGCAGGTGTTCCTTCGGACACGCTGGGCTTGAACGTGTACGACCCATTGATTGGGCCTAAAGAGAGCGCGATCAAGGAGAAGGCGAAGTTGTAAGAACTGTAAAAAACTTTGAGGAAAGCTTCACATCAGTTTGATGGCGAACGTCACAAGGCAGTTTCTCGGGCTTTTCATGTGTATATATGGTAATATAGGAAGAGGTGTGTCGCGAGGTAGACGTTTGGATACGAAAGAGGTAGCTTCCAGGCTCCTAGACAAGATCTTTGTAAGTTTGGCGTTGTCACTCTCATGCAGATTTGGTTGATTATGCGATGCAGAATGGCATATCGCGTGCGATTTGGCCGCCACCAACAATGAAAACTCTTCATATCAAGTCTGCCGTCCACTAAGCCATGAGTTCTGAAATAGTCAACCCGATTCACTCGTAAATACTTGCGCCTTATTCTTCACGAGCAGGATCAACATCGCACCAGCTGTATCCACACCGGGAAATTGACTGGGAAAAAAAGGAAAAAAGAAAACGAATCACAGCTATGGCTTTGACGTAGTTTGTTCTGGGCCCACGCGAGCTCGTGACCTTTTCAAGCTGCACACCATTCCGGCAGTGCATTATACGTCGGGAAGGTGAAGAATTGTGCCAGTTCATCCTCATCGTCACCACCATCATCGAACTCGCCTGCCGTGAGGCTATCTAACGCTGCGTCGCTCTGCTGCGGGTATTGAGATTGGTTCTCCTCGAACGTCGGAAAGACTAGCACGTCAACAGTAAGAACATCGTCATCATCGAGTGCATTAGATGAAAGCAACCTACTTTCCGGTCCGTTGCTTGACACGACGGCCTCCTTGCGATTTTCGCCCCGTTGTCGAACCTGCAACTTTTGTGGGACCTCGTAAGCATCTTGAACAGTTGACAGTTCTTCAAATCCTCGACAGCCAGGCACCTCGGCGGAAGGACTTGAAGAGCCGGTCGTGTCCAGAAGCACATCAGTCAAATCCTGAGGGCTCTGGCACTTGCTCCAGGAATCATCCCGGATTGATGGAGTCCTGGGTCCTGTCTGGGCCGGAACGGCATCCTGAAGTGGAAAAGGAAAGGAGCTATGGAGAGGCTGATGTTCTGCGAGAACATCTTCACAGTCTCCCGGAGCCTTGGATAAGGTCCAGGAAGGAGAATGGTACGGAGTGTACGAGGTAAATGAGTCAAGGAAAAAATGATGTTCAGTAGGAACATCATCACAGGTTGCTTCAGCCATGGATACAGTCCGGGAAGTAACATCATCATAGGTTTCTTCAGCCATGGATACAGTCCGGGGAGTAACATCATAAAAGGAGTATCCGTGGACTATAGTGGCATTTGGTACCACACCAGAATGGATGTCCTGAGGTTGGGAAGGAAACGAGTCCTGCGGGATGTGTTCTCCTAGGGACAAAGCCTTGAGGGGTACTTGAGTGCTGGGCATCATCCGGGCAGAGGAGTCCTGGATGTATGAAGGCAATGGATCATGGAGCCTCTGGCGTTTGGTAGAGATGTCGTCACAGGCTTTCGACCCTGCTCTTTTTGTCCCGCACTTTGCCTTGTTCTTTCGCACGTTCCACGCTCGGAGTTTGTTGTGGTATTGCCGTTTTCTGCATAATCATTAGCTGCGTGTCTGCGGCTGGGTTGTATTGTAGCGCAGCGTGGCACTGACGACGCACGAAACCCCAAAGCCAACATCACTACCATCATCTGCTCAATCGTCATTCGTTCGTACAGTCCGATGATGATGTACTTGTGGGCATCCCACGCAAGCCTATTCTTGCACTCGCGTCCATTAGCGCCATGGGGTTGACCTGTGGACATGGCGTAGTGTGACTCGACATAGGTTTTCGAAGAGCAATGTGCTGGTAACAGGAGGCTAAAGAAGTCATAAACTGCAACAAGCCCAGAGCTGGTTGTGTTTTTAAGTGCGGGGAAACTAGAGAAATGCAATCCATGCTGACACAGGGGTCGACCTGCACGTAAGCAAATGCAGCCTTGATCCTGAAAGTGCAATTCAGCCTCGGCGCCTAATCACGCCCCCATTTCCAGCCCAAATCCGATCCTTTGGCCACAGATGACAATATCAGAAAGGTGGACGATCCACAACCTCTGGCTTTCCTGTCGCTAGATGTCGGAAGGGCACACTGGGTTGTAGGAAACCTGAGCCCCCTTACGTAACTCGTTGTTATGATGGAATTGCACTCAACAGCCCGAAGCGGAGGTATAATTAACTATATCTGGCCACCGCACTACGACATCAAGAAAAGGCTTTACATTATAAAAGAGCTGTAGGTTTGTTGATCGAGCGTTTTCCCGTTTGAATTCATTCCAAATATAGGCCATAGCCCCCTAAGGAAATGTCACCCGTTGGGAACGACGTATCGTTCAATAAGCCATCGACAGAGCCTCCCAGCCCCAAACCCTCGGCATCGTCTCCCTCTGATTCAGATATCCTCGGGATACAAGAATGGTCTTTCTCCCACCAAGACACGTCTGAATCGAGCATACGCGTGGTGCTCTCGTTCGGATCACTCAAGGCAAGTCCAGGAAGATAGAGGTCAGGCATGTTGACTGCACATATCTGCGGCGAGAAGCCTACCGGGGCGGAAGTCCCTGCGGACTGTTCGCATACGAGTGAGACTATGAGTTTGTCCTGACCAAAACATTAGTTTGATGGTGGAACACACACAAGGAAGCGTGCACTCACCTCCACGCCATCAATCAGCCCCCACAACCGGTCCCGCTCAACGACTTTCTCCCCAACTGCCTGCTCCATGATGCGCATCATCCAGAGCAAGACGCACAAGCTGAGGACGTAGGTCTCTCTGCTGTCCCTGGAGCTGAACGGCGAGAGGAACAGCGACAGGGTTTCAAAAACCCCCACGAGCGTATCCAAAGCCTGCTTAATGTTTTGGATGTTTTCCCCACCGAGGAGCAGCCCCGGCCTGCGGGCTCCAGCCGCAAGAAAAGCCTCCCAGATGGGCAAGAGGGCTTTCGCGAACACCACCATCTCGGCCGGCATGCACTGCGCAAGCGTCCGCCGCTCCGTCGGCCTGGCAGAGGTTCTGCCCGGATCGCGTCGCGGGTGGCCGGGAAGAGAAAAATAACCGGCCTCCTCGCCCCATTCGTCGTACCACTGGAACGATGCATCGGCTGATCCTGAGACCACGCGAGGGTCGTCGAGGTCGAGCTTGCTGAGGTCGAAGACCATTTTTGCCTCGAGCTTTCGGGCCTGGCACAGCAGCTCGTGATGTTGGCTCGGGCCGGGGATCGGGCTGCGACGCAAAGCGGTTGATATGCCTTGGTGGCGGAGCATGCCGGTGCGAGTGTCGTTCCGCCAAAGTTGCCATCGTCCGCAGGGAGCAGCGCGGCATGTAAAGAATATCCTTTCCGAAGGTCTTGGTGAACGGCGGTTGGTGGTCAGGCTGGCCCATTTTGTTAGCATCGTGCATTATGACCAATATACTTGGTGGTCCTAACCTGGTTTGAGCATCGAGGGAACGCATCTCACGGGCCAAGTCCGACTGGCGTGGAGAAAGGGCTGGTTTGCGCGAGTACTTCCGCACGCCCCACTGTTGAAGTTTGTTGAAATACTGTCTCCGCCTGGTGAGAAGAGGAACAAGTCAGTGGCTGAACGCAACAGAAACCTCGTCCATGCTGCACGGCAGGAAGGCGACTACTCACGACGCGTCGAAACCTCTGGCCTTCATCTCGGACATCATCTTGGCCATCGTCTTCTCCTGATACAGTTGGATGATGGCGTCCTTGTGGGTCCCCCAATCAAGCCGAGGCTTGCTCACCCCAGCCATCTTGGAAGGTTGGACGGGTGGCGAGGCTGAAGGCATTTGAGAGACGCGAATAGTCGACGACATATGCAAGAGATGGGATGAAGACGTGAGTTCCGAGAGACACCAAAGCTGGGGAGGCCGAGCGCGCGGTCAAATATGCCTTCGAAAGTGCAATCCAAGTGCAAGCAAGGCTGTGAGACACGAAAGTGCAATCCAGCCTTGTGGCGCAGTGCTGATAAGTCACATCACACGCATGAAGTGACAAGGGTGTGATTGGCTCCTCCACGCCCTTGAGTTGGCAAGGCGCAGCAATTTCTCTATTGCACCAGATATCTTGTGCACTTACGTCCAGATGCAAAAATCAAGCAACCAGACGGTGCGGGGGATCATCCAACCAAATACACACTGAATAAAGAACCACCCAACCAGCCTTCACCACCAACACCATACAGATGCAAGTCAGCAACTCACCCGCTTGAACCCCACATGACGCCCATCTCCCATGTCCCAATACATGACATCCCCAGAAAACCAAGAGAGAGAGAAAAAAAAAAGGAAAATCCTGAGGGAATGTGCAAGGTCGTCATAAACAAAAAAAAAGAAACCGCCCACTTTTCTCTTCCAAAGAAAAAGCAAAGAACGTGCCAAGATCGGATCTCATCCATCCCGTCCAATCCCAATCCCAATCCCATCCCAACCCCAATCCCCATCCCCCCAATCAGAAGAAATCCGCAACCTCAATCAACCTCACCCTCGCCCTCGACCGATGCCACCTCCCCGCCGCCGGGCCCCCCGCACACGCATCCCTCACCCTGAACCCAGTACCACCGCCACCACCTCCCGATCCTGATCCCGATCCTGATCCTCCCATATTCATCAACCCCCTCACCGGCGCCCCGAGCATCAGGTCCCCGACGCCGATGACGGCGTCCAGGCTGCCGCCCACGTCCGGCTCGAGCGCGTACTCGACGCCGCTGCCCATGGTGCCGACGTAGTCGAACGAGAAGCGCTCCGTCACCACGTTGTCTTCGTTTTCGACCACGATCTGGATGATGCCGTTGCCGGTGCCCAGGCTCGTCGCGCTGTGGGATGACGAGGAGTAGATGGACGACGAGGACGAGTCGGAGCCGGAGCCGGAGCCGGAGCCGGAGCCGGAGCCGGAGCCGGAGCCGGAGCCGGAGCCAGGGCCCGAGACGTTGCGCGTGCGGTTGTGCGTAGTTGCGGGTAGCGGAGACGGCGCCGGTGCTGACGGGCGTGTTGCTGTTGTCGGCGAGTAGCACTCGACGCGGGCGTCGATGCGGGATTGGGCTCTGCGGCGCGCCTTGGCCAGGTTGCGCGTGTATTCGATGCGGTCGGATGGCGACAGCGACGACGAGGAAGACGAATCCGGCCGAATGGGCCCGCCGAGGACGACGGGGCCGCCGTCGTGCGGGCTCATCGAGTCTCGCATGTCCGGATGGCCGATGCCGCTGGTGGTCTTGACGTCGCTCCGCCTGCCGCTGTTCTTGACGTAAAAGTAGTACTCGTCGTCGGGCAGCGTCACGCAGGCGCGCGGGCGGCACAGGTCCTGCAGCGCGCCGTCGTAGTCGCAGGGCGCGCGCAGGCGCTCGAGCGAGGGGAAGGCGCCGCCGGCGACGCTGACGGCCAGCTCGTCCGTCGCCGGCGCCGGCATCAGTATGTCCCAGTGCAGCGAGCGCAGCGTCGGGGACGCGAACACGGGCCGGAACAGCGGCACGCCGCTGCTGACGCCGGGCGAGCCGTCCTGCACGATGGCGAAGCGCTCGAGCTTCGTGCAGGCGCGCAGCAGGACGATGACGATGAGGAGGTCGACGATCTCCTGGTGCACCAGCGCGAGCGACGTGAGCGCCGCCGCCGCCGGCGACTGCACGAAGCGGAGGAGCCCCCTGTCGGTGACGCCGTCGAGGGCCTCGAGGCGGAGCGCGGTCAGGGTCGGCGGCAGGGCGGCGAGCGTGCGGTCGTTGAAGTCGGTGTCGGAGAAGTTGGAGATGTGGAGGCGCCGGAGGCGCGGCAGCTTGCGGAAGGTGGCGACGAAGGCGCGGAAGTCCATCGCCCCTGAGTCCTGGCCGTGGAGGAAGAGCGTCTCCAGGTTGGTGGCGACGTCGTGGTGGTGCAAGAACAGTTCTGTCGGCCCCGGATAGAGCTCGAATGCTTGTCGCTGCGTTAGTTTCCCCGCGCCATAGTTGATTGGCTTTCCTATGATCCACGCCCGCTCCTTCAGGTTCCGTCGCGTGGATAATGCGTGGTTGAGGCGGTCGAATTCGTGGTTGTAGATCCTGTAGAAGCCGGCGAGTCTCTCCAGGTTCGGGCAGGCCATGACTATCGACGCCAAATCATTCAGGATTTCTTGCCCTTCGTTGTAGTTCGCCCGCAGCATGACCTGTTGCATCTCCGCCGCCTTGATCTCGACCACCGTCTTCGCCAGGGCGCTCCTTTCTCGAAGTGTTTTCCGAAGCAATTTCAAGCGGCTAGGGGTTTTTGACTTGGCCTGCCTGGGGTCCGCGACGTCTGGCGGAGGCAACCACAGCTTGGAATATCTGAAGAAGGCTGGGTTAGCACACGGGCCGGACAGCAGAAGCAGTCGGGCGTGCTTACAGCTTGTTCCTCGCGGCCTTGTCCCACGCGCGACTCGTCAAGGCAAGACTGTACAAATCTCGCAAGTAGCAAGTCGTGCAGCTCTGGGTGCCCCTTCCGAAGTGGAGCACCTCGAGCTGCTGCAGGATACAGGCGTACACCTCACGCGGCAGTTTCTGGAAGATGCGCGGCTGCGGGACATGTTGGGGTTTCGAGTGGGAGCGAAGGCTGCCGGAAGGGGTGAACATGGAAAGAGGGCGCTCGGGGTGGCCGTGGCCGTGGGCGCCGTGCATTTCCCACGACGGCTTCGACTCGAATGCGGGCGCGCTCTCGAATTGGGTGCGCAACTGCAGGCCGGCGGGGAGCTTGCTGACGGCGGCGCGCTGCGAGATGATGGAGTTGGCGGTGCGATATATGGAGGTGGTCGCGCTGGTGAGGGCCGGGGGGAGGGAGGAGCGCTTTCTCGCACGGTCTGTCGCATCCTTATTGCTAAATCGCGGGATGTTCACCGAGGGCGCGGCGTCGTCGGTGTCGTAGCTGTAGGACTCGTCTTCCTCGTCGATCACGTAGGGCCGGGCGGCGTCGTATATGCTGTGCTCACGACATCACGTCAGTCCTTGGGCTGCAGAAATTCATGATGTTCACGCACTCGTAGGATTGGCTGTAGGGCGTGACGCGGTTGATGACTTGCTGGGTGAGCAGAAGGTCCCCGGGGAAGTAGGAGCTCGGCATGGTCGGTTGGTGGGCTCGAGGCAGCATTCAGAGCACAAGAGGGCAGAAAACGGGGAGACGGGCGGAGGATATGGGGCCCTGACTACGGGCTGGGCTGGCTCGTGGGCGCACTATGTGGAGGGACTGGCAGGCAGAACCATGCCGTTCGTCGCGCGGCGGGCCAGGGATGGCAGGGCGCGGCGGGCGACGATAGCGCCATCAGCAGCGACTCAGCAGCCAATGGTGGGCAGATCGGAATTTTTGGGCATGCTGCTAGTCGGCCCCAGTCGCGTGGGTGGGACCGTGGGACCCAGCATGAGGGAACGTGAGATTGAGTTGCAGATCCGGGTGGGCAGCGGGCTCGTGGGCTCGCGGGCTCGATCGCAGCAGGATCCGCGGGCTCGGCGGGCTGCGGGCTCGCACTTCTTCCCCAGCTGCCGATCCGGCTGGCGTGCTTTCTGTGCTCGTGGCTCCCTGGCTCCCTGGCTCCCTGGCTCCCTGGCTCCCAATGCAATCCAGCTGCAGCCCTCGGGGCCACGGCACGCCACCACGCTGTGACGCCGCCCTCTACTAAGCCCGTTCCTGCCGGACCACACCACCCTCTCCTGAAGGGACGCCCAGCACAACGCCCGCCCATATCAGGTATTCTTCTGCGAAACGTCGGCTTCAGCCAATGCACGTGGCACCGCCCTCGGCCCTGTCGCCTCCGGCACCGCTGACGCCGCCCTATCGCAATCTTGTTTGCGCCCGTGACGTTCTCGCATGCAGATTGACGCTGCTGCAGATCGTCTTGTAGCTGAATGAAAGCCGCGCACCCCGCCCTCGCGGCGTCGCATCAGCTCGTCAATTGCGATCCTGCAGGGCGGACGCACGAGAGAGTACACGCGCCGAGACGTTCCGAATTTAGCAGTCCACAAGCGCGGTTGCCCCAAAACGGGTTTCACCACGAACTCTGTGCTCGCCCTGTGGCCCCTGGTTCCCCGAGCGCCCGTAGCTGAGAGGCCACCACGTCACCGCTCGCATTCTCCAACAATGGCTGTTTTCCTCATGGCGATTTTCACTTTACCATCGGCCGTGCGTCGTGCTTGGCGAACCCTAGCCGCACGGCAGCACAGAGAGCATGCTCTTCCCGAGAGCGCGAACAATGTCGCCGTGAACAAATGCATTTTGGTCTCGCGAGAAACCGCTTTTTTGTGTCCAACCAACCGAAATAATCGCGCTGGAACTAGATGTTTGCCCCCACCGAGATCCCCCAGCGCCGACCCCCGTGCGGGCCCCCTCGTCCGTGTTGGATGGCGACGGCCCAAATGGCACGAAACGCCGTCGCCGAATGCCCATGAAAGAACTCCCGGTTTGCCGTGCATCTATTGAGTCTAATCACGTTGGCCGTTACTTTTGCCTGGTTGCCAGCTTGTCCAAGCTGCTCCCGCCTTCGACGCCTGACGCTGTCCTTCAGTCAGGCGGAGCGGAGTCGACCGTCAAACGTAGTGTTTGCACCGGTTCAATTAGCACCTGCCGCAACGTTAGCCTGATCTTCACAAACGCTCCGCATCGCCGTCGGGCTCACATCTTGTAGCTGCCCGATCCCTGCGACTGCCTGTGCATGTCCTCGGACTCGAGCTTGTACTCGATGTCGATGTCCAGGTCACGCGGGTTCTTCTCGTTGGGCTTGTTGGTCAGCGTCCCGACAATCTTCTCGCCCGCCTCCACCGTGAGCACATCGTCGATGTAGAAGACCGTCTGCTTCCAGTGAGTGTACTTGGTGTGCGGGCCCGTCGAGAAGCGGATGGGCTTGTGGCACGCGCTGAACTCAATGTCGAACCACGCGATGACCGCATGGACGAAGTCGCTACGGCGGACGTTGAGGCTGAAAGGGACCTTGAACGCAAGGTCCTCCGCCTTCACCGTGTAGAGGTCGATGTTGAAGATGGCCGAAGGGTCCGTGACCACCGCCTTCATGTCGACCGTGTCAACCAGAGGCTCCGTCATGGCAGTGTACTTGAGCGGCGTGTAGTCGAAGCCCCAGACATTGTCCCAGACTGCGAAAAAAAAAAAATTAGGACAGTGCCACCACACACGATGCGAAACACTCACAGCCAATCTTCTCCTCCTTGTACTCGCCGTCCTCGATACCAGCCAAGAAGATGGTGGCCTTGTCGGGGAAGATGAGGCCGCCGGGGGCCAAGTACTTGTCGCGAGCGTAGAGCACCGTGTCAAGCATGCTCTCGTACAGGAGGAAGTAGCCCATCCACTCGGAGATGATGATGTCGACCTTGGGGAAGGGCAGGACGACCTCCTCCATCTTGCCCTGCAGGAGGGTGATCTTGTCCGACATGCCGTTGGCCTCGACAATCTCCTTGGCCTTGTCGATGATGGTCGACATGTCGACACCGATGACATGCTTTGCGCCAGCCTTCACGGCGAACCTGTGTTTTCCGGCGCATTAGGACCGGCTAGCCGTAAGGGCTGGTGGGATGTGCGGGGAGGGTTGCAAACATGCTGAGGATGGATGTACCGCATCCGACGTCCAGGACGACCTTGTCCTTGAAGAGGTGGCCATTCTGATAGATGGCGTCCCTGTACGAGCGCGTGCGGACCTCATCTTTCTGCGAAGGCGGTTAGCTGCTGCTTGTCTCGCATGGCGCAGGGCGATTGCGCCGCGGGGTACGGCGGGCAGAAGAGGCGGCAACTCACCAGCATTTCCTCGTGGATGCCTGGGCAAACAGTCAGCTCGAGCCCGTACGCGCAAACCTGCCGGGCGTGGGCGACTCACCATGGTGGTTGTAGCTGCGGAGAGAAAGCGTCAGTGCTGGGTTCGGACAGAGCTTTTGGGGCAGCAAATGCGCGCGCACCTGTTGAAGTAGTGGGCCTCGGAGTGGGCCAGGTTGGCCATGCGGTCGTCAGCCATGGTGTGAGGGAGGAGGGAAAAATTGTCGAAATAGCAAGGAAGGACTTGGTGGTTAGGAAAGTGCAGACCGGCGGGTAGACTTTTCTTGTCGCTGGACAACTTTCGCGTCGCGCCCGACGTCCGTGCGCGGCGTTGGCTTTTCATGTCATGCCTATCGCCCGCCCTGCCCGCCTGCCCGCCCAAGCTGGCACCCGCCACTCACCCGGCGCCCATGGCTTTGCCCCGCCCACATGGCCGCCACTGCCACTGCGCACCGCCTGAATCTCGGGCCGTCGGCGGGCGCGCTCCGTTGATTTCCCGCTCTGCTGCTGATGAGGCCAAGTCCGTCCTCAATTTTCCCAAATGGCGCTTGGGTCGGGCGGTGCATGGCTGCGCCACAAGCGGAAAAAAAAGGGAAAACCATTGCAGTTGCGGCAAGGCGTGGGAGATAAACATGTCATTGGTCATGATGCTAAGAATGCTAAGAAAGCCACCCGACGGAGCTTGCGGTCACGATGAAATAGCCAGCGCTGATCCCTTTGAGATTGTTGCATATGTCATGCCTGAAGGATGAATATTGGAGTTAGTCAGCTGTCTCCGAAAGTGACCCTGTGAGTAGCATCTAGAAAACCGCCTTTGTAAAGTCCGCCAGATGGCAACCCTCCATCTCGAATGAACGCTTGCCGCCCTATCATGCCGTAGGGTATATATAACCGTGATTTTCGTCAGTCATGAATCGTAGTTCGTAAGTAAGCCGTAAACGTGCCGGATCGTATTGTCGCGCACCAGATGTACTGGTGGCGGTCGTCACGGAACCCTGATAGTCGGGAAAACAGCAAGGAAGTCATCGCAGTCTGACGGGTTGTCGAGTCAGCAGCTGGTCAAACATACGAGCATATTGAATATACCTTTTCGTGACGTGAAGCGAAGCTCGAATTGGCCATCTCTGCCCCTCGGTGGCGAGTAGTTGTCGCAGAAGATGTACGGGTGTAAGGCGCTCATGGACAGAATCCTCGATCCCACTCGACGCATCCAGCCTTTGCGGCCGATGTATTGCGTGACGAATGCGGTCCAGATTGGCGTCTTGTGCATCGGCCCGCGGCGTGCGGTAGCCTCGAAACGGACAGCACCGGTATTCCGATCCTTGAACACCCGGAAAGCATGAAGATAGTGGTCATCTTGGATTTGGCCCGAGAACTCCATATCCTCACCGTTCTGGAAAAAGTCCTCGGCTCGAAGTGGGCTATCAACCGCATCTTGGCGCTTGAGGGCTGCGGCGGTGCAAAAGAACAGCACCATCCTCTCGTAACAGGTAAACCGGAGATTTGCCCAGAGATCCAGGCGACCGTCATACTGGTTTCCTCGGGACAGCTGTAGACAAGTGCCGACCCGTCGAATGTTCAGCGAGGTGAGCGGTATGCAATGCCGATAACGCCGGCCAAGGGGATCCTTAGTAAGAAAAAGGAGTCTGGAGCGGTGATCGGTCGGTCTCCAATACAATCTCACAAAAGAATCGGCTGCGTCAAATGGTCTTGCCTGATCAGTGAGGACAAAGTGACAACACTGAAGACGTACTTACTGCTCGACGACCTTCTGGAAGCCTTCTGCAAAAAGTCTGTTGACAGCCTCAGGATAATCCCGACCAAGGCACCTGGTCCTGCAACGTTATCAGCACAACTGGGAATGGCTGAGCCGCACCGGAACAGTCTTACGGTTGGCCCAGATGTCCAAGGAATTGGGTTACGGGATGCAGTCCGTCAAATATCTTTTGGGCCCAATGGATAGGACTGTACGAGCCAGCGGAATCCAGACTCGGCGACGTCGGAAAAGACGCGAACGTATCAAACGATGAATTCGAAAAAGCGGGTGACAATGGCGCTTGAGGTGCCGCTGGATACATGCCATCGCTATCCCAGTCGTCCGAGCTGATGACTGGTGACTGAGGGGCGTATTGCGGGGCCGTCCACAACGGGGGTCTCACTGGGGATGGCCTGAGGGGTGCTGGTGGAGATTCTGGTAGTGCGTTAGCAGTCTACCGACAATACCTCCCCCCAGGTTTCTTAGATAGATAAACAGGCCATCGAATTAGGTACCACTCGGCCTCAAACTAAGCCAGGGTAGTCGTTCACACGGAGACTCACCGATGCGTTCGGTATCGAAGAAGGCTTGGCGGGCTCTCAGACGTCTGACGACTGACACTACGACATCCAAATCTTCGATCTCCTTGTCACTTGGCGGGCGTGAGCACGCTTGTCACACGAATGGAAAAGGCGGGCCATACCCTTGCAGAACGTCAGAAAGGCCCATGGTCAAGTCATGGTATGCTACGAGGCGGCCGCTGAATGAACGGCCTTCCTGTTCGAAATGGAGGCGCAGGCGTTCGTAGGCCCGGCGAGGGTTTGCTGAAACTTTCACGCCGAAAAGATCAGACTTGACCGTCTCCAGTGTCGACTCTAGGCTTGGACACAGGAGATCAAGCTCGGCCGTGATCTGGGCGGCGGCGCGACGGAAGGATCGATGGGTGACGAGCTCGTCCAGCCGCCTCAGCTCGGCGCTGACGGCGAAGAGGGCGCTGATGTGGGCCAGAAAGTCGCGCTCGCAGCCGGGAAGAGCGTCGATGAAGGCCTGCAGGCCAGACGCCACATCCTCGGCTTCCTTGGCCAGGTCAAGCAGCGACCAGTCCATTGCGCATGGCGTGACGGGCAGGCGAGGGCGAGGGCGGAGTCTGTGTAGCGGGGGAGGCCAAAACGACGACGGTTGTGCACCGTACTGGGGCGCCGGCTCTGGCAGAGATCCGGGGCAACCCCGACGGCGGCACGAAAGGTGAGCGCTGCTGAGGCTCTACCGCCGTTGATGAGCTGTCAATGGCAGGGCAGGCCAATCGAATGCGCATCCTGCTCGCATGCCGCTGATCCCGCGAACGTGACCAGCGGCGCCGACAACCCACAGAGGCCCTCTGCATGACAATGCATCTCTTGCGCCGGCCATTGGCGGCATCGCCGACGGCCGGGGTTACGCAGTGCGTCCCTAAGCCGACTCTGTCGGCTGCCGCTACCGGGATGATCGCCGCTGCAGTGGTGCCTAGAGAGCGCTGCATCTATTTCGCCGAGGCCTCGTCGAGCGCACGTCGACGATGCGACCGTTGCCGCGGCGCGCATGTGTACGGCTGCTCTAGTCGCGGAGTGGCGCAGACACGCATGCTGCCCGGCGAGTGTGCTGGCGAGTCCTGATAAGACGAGACGAATCGAGTGAGCCTGGACGCGGCTCGGCCCAAAAACGGCCAAGTCGTAGGTAGCAGCGAGTACTTGGGCGGCCGTATAACTTGTAGGATAGTGGAGAGCAGACGTCTAGCAGCTTTATATACGTTATGGGAGCCTACATTGTGACTGCAGGCCCGCCTTGCGCTTCGCCTCACTCCCACGAGGCCGGGCTGCGCCACCGCGGCAGGGCCTTCGTGCAATCACCGTCCAAGCGTCCTCCTTCACGAGTACACTTCCGCCCCAGCGACGACTGTAAGCGCTGCTTGATGTGGGTGGAGCTGACAGTGATTGGGCCCTTCCGCCGATGCACGTGGTGTGTCTCGGATCACTTGCCAATAGCCTTCAGCCGCTCATCCACCAGCCTGGTGACCATCTTCTCCAGCACCGCAATGTCACCGCTGGCCTTGTCCTCAAAGTAGCCGTTCACGCTCTTCTCGACGTATTTGCCCACCTGGTCCACCTCGACGTTGACCTCCTCGCCCGGCTGCTTGCCCGCGGTGACGACCTTCTCCTGCGTGTACGCGATGAGCATAACCTCCCACCAGCCATCTGGCCCATCCTGAACCTTGGTCACCGTCAAGCTGGCGCCGTCTATCGTGATGAATCCCTTTTCCACAATATACCTGAGGATCGACTTGTCGCGCGGCTGGAAGCGGAACGTCTTAGCGTTGCCGTCAGGGGTCACGGACAGGATGGTCGCAACGGTGTCGACATGGCCTTGGACAAAGTGGCCGCCCATGCGAGTCGAGGCAGACACGGCGCGCTCCAAGTTGACATTGGAGCCCTGCTTCAGAGCCCCCAGGTTCGTACGGCGGAGTGTCTCGGGGGCTACGCCGATCTTGAACGAGGACTTGTCGAACTCGGTGACGGTCAGGCAGGTGCCTGGGAAGCGTCAACATGGTGTCGCCAGAGGGATGCGTGTATCGCAGGCTGACCGTTGACCGCAATGCTGTCGCCCAGGTGGCAGTCGCCCAGAATCTCTTCAGCACCGGAGATGGTTAAGGAGGTCCCGCCGCCGCCGCTGGCGGTGTCATCCTGCTTCTCCAACACGGAGACAGCTGGGAGGATTAGCACAACGCACGCCGGGCTCTGCTGTGCTGCTTACTGCCGATAATCTCAACGATGCCGGTGAACATGGTGTGAAGGGTGGTGGCTTGAGCAAAAGAGGGTAAGTGACGCCGACAGTGGCGGGGTGACGCGTTGCAGGCTGCCTCGGCTTAAGCTTCCCTGGCGGTCGGCTGCCGCGGGGCGCCTGGCTACTGAACCACCATCTCTACCACTTAAAAGCCCGGGCTCCTGGGAAAGGCAGAATGGCCTGCAGAGCTGGAAAAACGTCGACTATGATCGCCCGTGCATCACTCACCCGCCAGCTCTGTCGGACTCGCCGTCCAGTCGGCTGCAATGGCTTGACCAGAAGGTCCCTTGCGACAGCTGCCGGAGCAGCAGAGGCCGCGACTCTGCCCTTGGCGGGCATCCGTGTGCTGGACATGACCAGAGTTCTCGCTGGGGTAAGTCGGCCGTCGGATGCCCAATGCAACAACACAGACTGATTGTTTCATGAAGCCGTACTGTACACAAATTCTGGGCGACTTAGGGTACGCCAGCATTGGGCACCCAGTATGGGCCACCTCCTTCGAGGTCGTCAACTCTGCATCTGCGCCTGCTGATCCCGAACAACCGCAGGGCCGAAGTGATCAAGATTGAGCACCCTATCCGGGGTGATGATACAAGAGCATGGGGCCCTCCCTACGCTAAATATACCTCCGATGATGCGCAAGGGCCGGGCGAGTCCGCGTACTTCCTCTCCGTACGGGCTAGTTCACTTCTGATGACGCCTACCTGGCTAACTTGGACTAGGTCAACCGCAACAAGAAATCCCTAGGCCTCTCATTTGCCCACCCTGCAGGTGTTGAGATCCTCCACAGGCTGGCCAAGAACTGCGATGTGCTGGTGGAGAATTATCTTCCCGGCGGACTGAAGAAATACGGAATGGACTACGAGACTGTGTCCAAGATCAACCCCGGCTTGATTTACGCAAGTATTACTGGCTACGGCCAAACAGGGCCCTACAGTAACCGCGCCGGCTACGATGTCATGGTGGAAGCGTGAGTGATACCTGCCAGCCTTTCTCGCTTAGCGACTGACTTCCGGCAGGGAGATGGGCCTGATGCACATCACCGGATCCAGAGATGGGCCTCCGGTCAAAGTCGGTGTGGCTGTTACGGACCTAACCACGGGACTCTACACGTCGAACTCGGTGATGGCGGCTCTCATTGGGCGCGGGAGGACTGGCAAGGGCCAGCACATCGACGTGGCACTCAGTGATTGTCAGGTCGCAACACTAACAAACATTGCCAGCTCTGCCCTGATTAGCGGAAAGAAAGACTCTGGTCGGTGGGGTACCGCACACCGTAAGTCAAAGCCACCCAAGGAAAGGGTTACTGAAACCTGACAATGCGTAGCTTCAATCGTCCCATACAAGGCTTTCAAGACCGCCGACGGGGACATTCTCCTCGGCGGAGGAAATGACCGCTTGTACGGCGTTCTAGTCGAAAGGATCGGCAAGCCGGAGTGGGCAAAGGATGAGCGATTCGTGACAAATGCGCTCCGGGTGAGGAACAGGGAGTTGCTGGAAGACATGATTGAGGCGGAGACGAAGAGGAAGACGACGCAAGAATGGCTCGAAGTCTTGGAAGGATGTGGGATGCCATATGCGGCCATCAACGACATCCAAGGAACCCTAAGCCACGACCATGGTAAGCACGCCCGAAACGCGACAGAGAAGCAGCTGACGGGTTCAAAGTTCTTGCGCGCAACATGGTTGCTGAGGTGGAGCATCCGCAATGCGGGCCGATCAAACTGGTCAACACGCCGGTCAAGTACTCTTCCGCCGAGCCGGGTATCCGGACACCTCCGCCAACACTAGGTGAGTTGCAACCCAAAAAGGCAGCCGGGCTCGCGCTAACGAAGGGGGGAAAAGGCCAACACACGGACGAGGTTTTGATGGAAATGGTCGGTCTGAGCGAGGCGGACATTGCAAGCCTGCGGAGTGAGGGAGTGGTTGCCTGAGCCAAGGTGGACTCGAGAAGCTTGGGCAGCGGAAGCCAAGAGCCGACCGTTGTCGGCATGCAATGGATCCCTGCAGCATGTGTTGGGGTGCGGTGACGCGGGGCAAGAAGTCGATGGTGGGTCGTTTAGCGTTAGAAACAAATGCAAAGATCCAACGCAGAGATGGTGCCAAGCGCAGGGAGCGGGCGTCTGAGCGGAAAGATGACGGCTAGGCGGAGATCATGGCCCCTGCGCGGTGGTTGGTTCAACGGGCAGCTCGCTCGAGTCTGCGCGTTTCCCGCGAGCATCCAAGCCTCCGCCGCAGACACCAGCCGCGTGCAAGCCCGTCGCACGCTTCTCACGGGCCCAAATGTCTCTCGAACCGCCTCCCGGCGCCCCTGCGCCTGCCAATGCCCCTGCGCACCCGAACAACGGCCAGACCGCGTCTGCCAGCTCGCGCCCATGGCCCGCCGCAACGAGCCCGGCTTCCTCGACCACGCTGCACTCCCTCAAGCCCACCGCTGTCCCCTCCGCGACCTCGACCGCTGCTTCGTCCGCCTCGCCAGGCGGCCTTCCCCGAATACCCTCCGGCTTCTCCGCCTCTACCGAGGAGATCCTGCGGCGCGTCAGCGCGAATGCCTCGGCGCATGTCGGCACGCCGGGCTACGAGGCTGCGCGCGAGCAGGTGCTGAAGAGCATGGTCACCAGTGACAAGATCCCCACCCCGCCGCCAATGGCCGCTACCAAGAGAGGAGCCCGCGGCGCTTCCAAGACCGCATTGGCGAGCTCGTCCACGCCGCGGCCAGAGAGCGCTGCCGGCGCGGGGGAGAGCAGCGCGACGCCCGCGTCCGTTGCGAGTGCGACATCTGCGAGAGGGCGAGGCAGTGGCCGAGGCCGTGGGCGCGGGGGGTCGAGAGGAGGCAAGAGAAAACGGGCAGACACGCCGGACAGTGAGGTGAGCTTGCTGTCACGCTGGGCCATGGCGGAATCTAACCGTCCACCCACACTTAGGACGACTCGGACATTTCTTCTTCATATACTCCGCTACCTACAAAAACGAAGTCAGGCCGCAACGTCACGAAGCCCACGCAGTTCATGCCTGTACTCCCCTCCCCTTCGACCGCTACCAGAAAGAAGCGCCCAAATCGTCGCCCGACCGAGATGAGCGTCTGCAGGGTGTGCCAACGAGGCCACAGCCCCATAAGCAATATGATAGTTTTCTGCGACGGGTGCAACTCGGGCTACCATCAATATTGCCATCAGCCCGAGATTGACCGGGAGGTCGTGCAGGTGACCGAAAAGGAATGGTTTTGCGGAGCTTGCGTCGCGCTGAGGAGAAAGCAAGACGAGGCAATACCCAATGTGAATGAGTTGGTTTCGGGCCAGAGTCTGACGAGAGAAGAAGTTGGTCTCATTGCTCTTATTTCAAACGAGAACATGCTAACAGAGACGATAGAAGCGGGCTTACTTCTCAACACTATCAACCGCAAAGCTTACGGAGCTATTACTCCACGCCACCGATATATATCACGACCTTCCGGTCTTCGCGCCAAATTCTAGGAGCCTTGCCGGCGCCACGGGAGCAGCAGCAAGACAATTTGGCGCTACTATGACGAATCACGCCATGACCGACAGTGCTGCCATTCAAACGAACCACAGTGCTGCCCTCAATAACGCCAATTTCGCCACCAGCCACAACCAGACCCAAACCATCAACCCCGCAACAACGACATCAGTACCGCCGCCTTCCGCGCTAGCAATCTCAAGCACTTCGTCCATCACCCCGGCTGCCACCACGCTGAATCAAACACATTCCCCGTCCACTCTCCTCGATCCAGAGCCGGAAGATGCAGGCGTAGATGAGGCGGACGATCCGTATGGCGATGGTGACGGGTATGACTCGGATCCGCCCGCTCATTATCCAAAGCCAGGGCATGGCTTGGCACGCACATTACGACCCGAGAGCGAGGATCTGCAATGGCTCGTTGACGACAACCTCGAGGTCTTTAGCCACGTCTACACCAATGACGGGCAAAGCGGGCTCAATGGATTCGGGCCGGACGGCGCGATTGACTTAGCGGGCGCCGAGGCGGCTGCGGCGCCTTGACTGTCCTTGCTCGGCATGGTAGCAGCGAATGAGTCCGAAAAACGCATTTAGATTATGGTTCATTCTGGGCGCCTTCTTTCCACAGGCCGGACATGGGTACGAAGGCGTTTACGAAACAAGTTGTATTATTCCTCTGCTACTTCTCTTTCCGTTTCTCGGCTGTCGTTATCCATGGAGGCGAGTCTATGAAAGGTTTGGGTATGATGCGGAAGCATTTACTGGGAGCTTGTCAGTGTGATTGCGAGCATCAGCAATGCTGCTGGTGCTGGGTCAGGTGCTACGTATGCTGTAATTATTCGGTCTAACTGGTCCTTCTGGGGGTCTCACTATTAAATGAGGAGAGACTGTCTTGTGGCCCTTCTACCGAGACAACGATAATAGTTAACCATCACCAAGACGGTCTCCATTCAACCGGCTAAAATTCTCCTCCCCCTTGTTTTTAAGCCACAAGCTCCTACGCATGGATTGTAAGGTCAAGACTGATGGCGACCAACCACAAAGATTAGTTGACCACCCAAAGGATCCAGTGTCCGCAAGGCCGATTGGCTAGGAGGACACTGGTCTGCAGGATTTAACCGGCAGTCGCCATTCGTCCATCGTTCAAGTGATGCGACGACGAGCACAAGCGAGCTGCAGTCAACCACGTGGCTTAAGCATCGCGGATGAGCATCCATGCCATGTCACGACTAGTTTGGAAATTGTCACGAAATGGAACAACTGCGTTTCGCGAGTTCAAAAATTTCTGGAACTTGTTGGCTGATCTGATGTATCTATGGAAATGATGTATCGTCAAGTCGTAGACTGCATATGTTGTACATACATACGCTTGGGTTTCCCTCCTCCTCTACTTTAATTGGACTCATGTTTCTTGATGAGCACCTCAGCCATGGGGTTGGGGTTGATCTGTGTGCCGAAAACGAAGTTCTTCGGCCGGCCGGCCTCCTTGTCGGCAAGCTGGAAGTCGTAGCTGAGCAGGAGCTTAGAGAGGATGGTCTTGATCTCGTTGCTGGCGAAGAAGCGGCCGGGGCACGCGTGGCGGCCCTGGCCCCAGTGCAGGTAGTCGCCGTTGGAGGTGGCGAACTGGTGCGAGTTCTTGTCGCCCTCAGAGCGCAGGCGGAGAAAGCGGGTGGGGTCGAAGGTGTCCGGGTTCGGGAAGTGCTCCGGATCGAAGTACAGCTGCGAGCTGTCGACCTCGATGACGGTGCCCTTGGGCAGGAAGGTGCCGTCCGAGAGCGTGATATCGTGTTTGCAGTAGCGCTTGAAGGACGTGAGACCGGGGGGGTTGAAGCGCTGAGACTCTTTCATGAAGCTGTCGAGCTTCTTGAGCTTGGCCATGGTTTCCCTCTGGTACCCGCCCGTCTCGGCAAGAACCTGCTTGAGTTCCTCGCGCAGCGGCTCCACAAACTCGGGGTGCTGCGCCAGATCATAGATCATGTGGGTCGCGCTCATGGTGGTCGTGTGGATGGCGGCCAATGCCAACTGGATCTGGACGTAGGCCTGCTCTCCATATGCCTTGGAGAACTCCGGGCTTGACTTCTGCTTCATCCACTCGGTGAAGTCGTCGCGCTTGGTCTCGGCCTCGTGACGGCCCTGGGTCACGGGCTTCATGAAATCGATGGCTTCGGCCTTGACCTTGTAGAGCTCCCGCATCTCGGGAAGAAATCTGTGGATCAGGGGCCTCATCCACGGCTTCCATTGCTTGATGGCGTTGGAGGCCTGGAATGCCTTGAGAGTGTAATCCTTGGAGAGTTGCAGCCAGCGCGGGTTGCGGCAGAGTGGCTCGCCGACGAAAACGCGCGCAGAGACTTGAGCCACGACATCCACCAGCATCGAGTACGCGACAACGGGGGTCCAATCCTCGCAGGGCTTCATGACTCTCTCGAGCGCCAGGTCGATCTCCTCGGAGATGATGGGCATGAGGCGGGGGAGGCCGGGAGTGAGGTCCGCTTTGATGACATGGATGGCGACAGGGACATCTTTGTCGCCGATGCCACAGTACCTACCGGCCAAAGCCTTTTCCACGGCAGTGTTGAAGCTAAGGGCATCGTCGCCGAGGTTTTTGAGCTCGGCCATGTATTTGGGGCTGAGGATGACCGTCTCGCTCCCATCTGATGTGGTCATGCGGTACATGTCGAGACCATTCTTGAACTTTGCGTAGCCATCCTTGACGAGCGACATGGCGTCGCCGAGGAACTTCTTCTCGCGTTCCTTTTGATTGAGATGTGCAGCGGCCAGAGGCGCCTGAAGCTTTCCGCGCTGGACCGAGATCAAGATGAAGTAAGAAACGGCAAGTACAATGGCGGCCAACGAGACCATCGGTATATTCTGGAGATCCCTGTAGCCAGCCATCTTTGCCTGCAGGTTGCCGGGCAAGACAGTAGGGATGTTGCGTATGCTCTCCATGGTGCCGAGCGAGCAGAGAGACTGGTTTGGAGGCTGGAGGACGAAACGGAGAGAGGAAGACACGGCTTGAGAGAGTCTGGCGAAGAGTAGGGAATGCGACAAGATAAAGACGCTCACAGAAGCCTAGGAAGCTCGGACTGGGCGTCTCACTGGAGCTAACAGGTGCCAGGACGAGGATCGGCGCAGCCACAGCTGTTTTAGGTCAGGAGCAGGTGCAAAGCTCAGGCGAGTAGGATCTCGGGCTCGCAATTGCGGGACTCTGATTGGCAAATCCTACGACGCAGAGGCAGGGAGCAACCGGGAAGTCCAGAGCCGAAAGCGAGTGCGGCGTGTGCAGTGTCAGAGCGGCGACCTCTGGAGGCACCGACAGCGCCAGCGCCGCCGCCGGTGAAGACACAGGCTGGTGTTGCTGGTTGCCGGCTGCGTGTCTGCGGCGTCGTGTGTGAAGAGCAAGGCTGTCGCATGGCAGAGCTGGCGGAGACAAATGACTGCAGCCTGCAGTAGCCGTGGCGCAGTTGGGGGCGCCGTTGGAGGCGTAAAGGAATGATCCTGTGCCCCGCGTATGTAAGACGCCACGCTCTCTCTACCGGTGGAGCAAAATATCAACGGGCCAATAATCCCACCATCCACGGAAGTGCAATCTCTGCGTGAGAGGGGCGTGGGCGGGCTCGACAAGTTTGCCGTCGGCTGCAATGGTACACGCCTCTCGCGTCGCGCTTCGCTTTCGCTTCCAACTGGCCAGGGGGCGTGCATCCCGAAACCAGCGCAAATGAAGGCGCTTGGGCGGGCCTGGCGGACATGTTGCAGCCGCAGGGTTGCACAGCCCAGGGCGTCGAGGGTGCGCAGGTGCGAGCGCAGAGGCACGGAGGAAGCGAGAGGGAAAGGCGTGGGGAGGGCGCCCACCGCGCGATTCGAACTGGGGAGGCTGCTGGATTAAGCGACGCGAGCGACTCCCTAACGCGGCGCTTCACCACAGCGCCAACCTCGCCGCCAAGACGCTCCGCCCGCAACCTTTGACCGCTTCACTCCACCTCGCGTTTTCGACCGCGTAGCCCAACCCCCAAGACCCTGCACCCCGCCTATCACCTTATCGCCGCCAAAAAAAAGTTGCCCACCATGTCGCTGCTCCTCCGCGTCACTTCCCGCCAGCTGTAGGCTCTGTCAGACAAGATGGCGCTCTCAGATCGCAATTCGAGTTTTTGCCAGTCCTCTAGACGCTCACGGAAAACTTTCGCCCTGCGCGCTCCCGAAGCCATTGCATATCACCCCGCACAACCACGAACATCCACCTGCGCTCCAACATGAGCGCCATTCCGCGTCCGAGGCCTCCGCGGGAGCGCCTGTCCTCGCTCAAAGATGCCGGAAAGACTCGACCCGTGGGCACGCTCCCCCCACGCTCAAAGCCGAAGCGCCAGACCTGTTGCGCGAATCCTACGCCCGAAGACATGGATGGTGTGATGGTTTGTACCAGCTGCGGTAACGTCATCAACGAGTCCCACATCGTTTCCGAGGTCTCCTTCGGCGAGACTTCCTCCGGCGCTGCCATGGTCCAGGGTGGCTTCGTTGGCGACGAGCAGAGGCATGCGAACACCATGGGTTCTTCTGCCCGCCGCTTGGGCCTGGGCGGCAGCGATGGCAGGAGCACCGCTGAGTCGAATGGCCAAGACGCAATCAGAGGCCTGATGACTGCACTTCGCATGACGGGCGAGGGCCTTGAGGGACAAGCTATGAACATCTACAGGTTGGCTGCGAAGGAAAGGTTCACCCACGGGCGTCGACCAATCGTCATTGCCGCCTGCTGCCTCTACTATGTGTGCAGGACCAAGAGGGACAACAAGTATCTATTGATAGACTTCGCCGAAAAGATCAAGGTAGGCTTTTGCGATGTCCACTCAGTATGTTTGTGGTTGCTGACCAGCCTCAGCTCAACGTCTTCAAGCTTGGAGAGACCTACAAGGAACTTCTCAGCAAACTATTCATCTCAGACCCTTCCAAGAAGGATCAATACGCAGCACTCGAACCGGAACCGCTTATCAAGAAGTACGTGGACAAATTGGAGTTTGGAGAGGTCGGCGGCAGGAAGGTGGCAGAGGACGCGGTGAAGATCCTCAAGAGGATGAAGCGAGACTGGATGGTGGAAGGCAGGCAGCCAGCCGGGATTTGCGGCGCATGTATCATTCTTGCTGCCCGCATGAACAACTTCCGGCGGACTGTTCGCGAGGTTGTATACGTAGTCAAGGTTGCCGACATGACTATCGCCAAGCGTCTGGTTGAATTCAAGCGGACTCAGAGTGGCCAGCTTACCGTCAACGAGTTTCGGACCAATTTCGATGCTCTTCCGGACGAAAGCGAGCCTCCATCAGTCTACCAAGCGCGTGAGCGGGCGAAAAAACGGCGCAAGCTGACGAGTGCCGAGGCGGAAGCAGAGAACCTCTCGGAATCCGGTTCTCGACAAGCCTCTGTTGCACCCGATCCTTCTCAAGAGCCTCGTCGCGATGCCGACGGCTTCCTTATTCCAACTGTTCCAGCATCAATGCCTATCGACCCAAGTCTCCTTGCCGCCACAAATCTCGCAGTGGAGGAGTTGCAAGCTGGCGAAGGCACTCCTGAGAAGAGGAGGCCGGGGCGGCCGAGGAAAAGTAAAGACCCGCCGCCGCCAGTGGCCGACGAAGACTTGGCGGTGGAGCAGGAGATTGAGGAGGAAATTGAGAACATCCTCCACGACCCGGAGGTAAACAACGTGGAAGATGTCAATTTCGCCCTCGTGGAAGCACGCTCGAAAGCATTAGCCAACCAGATGAGGGGAGAACAAAGGGCGCCAGAGACCGAGATTGTTGAGGACCACGAGTTTGACGATGACCCAGAAGTCGCCAATTGCTTGCTCAGTCCGGCAGAGATCGCCATCAAAGAGCGCATCTGGGTCACCCATAACCACGACTGGTTGCGCGAGCAGCAGGCCAAAATGCTCAAGAAGGCATTAGAAGAGGCCAATGGCGGACCGAAAAAGAAGAAGCCGCGAAAGAAGGTGCCTCAACTTGGCGACATGAGTGAATACACGCGCGATTCACCCATCCACAGCGCGGCAGACGGCATGCAGAGAATGGTGCAGAGGCGTGGCAAGGGGTTCAGTAGGAACATCAACTATGAGAAGCTCAACGCTCTCATGGGAAAGAACGAGCCGGAGGCTAGCCAGACTTCGAGCAGCAGGCCTAGCAACAGCGGGAGCCCTGATCCAAGCGAAGCATCGCTTGAGTATGAAGAGGAGCCATTGGATGGCCCGGTTGATCCTCAGCAAAGTTTGGTCACTCCTCCCGTCACTCAGCAATCGCAAGGCGGGCAGCAGCAGCAGCAAGCCACCGTTATCAATGACGAAGAAAATGATGAAAGCGAGGTAGAAGAAGACCAGGATGTTGATGACACTGCGGCCGGTATTGGGTTGGCGGGTCTGACCGGAGAGGGCGAGTTCGACGAGGCTGACGATTGGTACGAGTAACCTTCAACAACTCCAACAGCCCTTTGGTTTGGTGTGCGATCGGTCTCGATGCATTTCACGGCGTTTTTGCGGAGATACAATACCAATGAGCATTTCAAGGTGTGGTCCGGAAGACTACTTGCACACGGAGCTCGATATTTGGTTTTTTGGCGACACTAGGGCTTACATTCTCAGCGCGAGGTAAGATAGCTCGCCTCATTAGCCAACTTAGCATAAAATAAAGAGTCACATTGAATAATACAGCGTGCACATGACGGTTTGAGGAGAACAGACTATGGGTTGGTTTGTCATGTCCAAGTGCTAGCAAATACTATTTGAAGCACATGGCTGGCAGGGCACCCGCTGGCCGTGGTTGCTGAGAGGAGTTCTGGCTTCGGACGTAAAAGTAAAACTGCTTGGATATCCGCAAGTGCCCGAAGGCCTAGCGACCTTGGGCGCAAATTGGCGCGGAGAATTTTCAAGGAATATTCACGAACAAAGGGCAGAGGCCAATTGACGGGTGCGGCATTGTCAGCAAAGGGAGATCGGGGTGGGGAACGGCCAAAGAAGCTGCGCAAGCCAGCAGGCTGGATTTTGGCGACGCGCCAAAACAGGGTAACAACGTACGAGTGGCACACAAGATGCGGCAACATGAGGGCCGGCTGGGCCAATGAGGATTCGGCTGATTAGGTCGGATTGACGAGGAACCTTGCAACGGGTGCCCGTGCAGTGGAGTGCCGTGAGGTCGGATGTCATCGAACGGCCGCATCACCCCCCGCTTATTATGGAGCGCTCCTGATTGGCTGGATTGGTGCCTACCATATCAGATGGCAGCATCAGATATTCGTCCTCCAGGATGCATAAAAGGACTCCCTTTGCTGCCTGTCTCCTCCTCATCTGCACCACCAGACTCAACTCAGCAAAACCGACGACCCCTCAGTCACCCACACAATCCCTCCTGCATTAATTAATTACTTCGTCTCACCACATCAACCCCACCAACCGCAACCATGTCTGCTCCCGTTGGCGCCGTTCCCTCGAGCTGCTGCAAGCGTGACGGTACCGGCTGCGTCTGCGCCAAGGAAGCCACTTGCTCGTGCGGCAAGCAGAAGGCCCTCCACTGCACCTGCGAGAAGGCCTCAACCGAGAACAAGGTCACTGGTGCCACCTGCTCCTGCGGTATGTCTCAGGCCCTGCCCCTCGGATCTCGGAGTGTCCTCCACGCCCCGCATCCAGCCCTAATATACCATGCCGTCCATGCCCCGCCGATATTGTGCTTTGATGCTGATTGTGCCGTCTACAGGCCAGCGTTCTGCCGGTGCATGCACCTGCAACCGCTCATCTGAGGAGAATACCGTGTCCGGCGACAAGTGCGCCTGCGGCAAGAGGTCTAGCAGTATGTGTGCCGCGCTCTGCTCATGCTTTCCACCACGCTGACAATTTCCCACAGCCTCCTGCACCTGCGCTGGCACTGAGGCCGGCCAGTCGGAGCTGGAGACCGATTTCACCACCAAGAAATAAGCACTCCATGCTTTGCTAGGTGTACTCGGTGTACTCGGTGTTTATGGCGGAGGCGGCCGGTGGTTTCGGAGCATGGGTACGGAGTTGGGTGGCGTTAAATGAGGTGCCGTTCTGGCATATATTTGGGCGCGGGTTTCAGGGTAGCCGGCGGCGGGCTGCCAGTCGGGGAATTTCCAATACATAGGCTTCAGACCAAGCAATGATACCAGTGCAAAAGCAACAAAGCGCGCAGGAGTCGGTGACGTGCTGAAGATGGCGGCGGCGGCGGCGGCGGCGGAGATCACTGGGGCCCACCCTCGATGATGATCGCCCCCGTCCGGGTCAACCTGGCTCCGGCTAAGCTCCATGGCAGGCAGCTCATGCTGCGACAGAGCCTCCTTGCGCCAGCCTGACGAAAATAATTCCGCGTCCATCGGCCTCGCGTCGCCCAGCCGCCTGCGCGTCGACCGCTCCCCATCTCGAGAGCACGCGCCTGTGCCCCACAGTCTCAGCGACTCGCCGGCCAGCTCATCCGCCCCTCACGCTCCTTACCTCCGCATACCTCCGCCGCAGCCCCCCTAGACGCTCCGCACGACGCGAATTTGCGACCGCCCGCGACCCTCTCGAGCCCACGAGCTGCAACCCCCTTGCCCTTCCGGCGGACCTCCGCCGCCCGCGAGGCGAAGTAGAGCGCGCCGAATTGGTCGGAGCCGAGACGATCCCATCCGCCCATTGCCCGCGGCACCCAACACCCCACCACATCCACCATGGCGTCCAACTCGAGCGGCGGCGGCGGCCTCTTCAGCCGCGGCAACTCCGGCCAGGCCAACTCGATGCGTGGCCTGGTCTCCTTCATTGCCGACCTGCGCAACGCCCGCGCGCGCGAGCTCGAGGAGAAGCGCATCAACAAGGAGCTGGCCAACATCCGCCAGAAGTTCAAGGACGGCGGCCTCAACGGCTACTCCAAGAAAAAATACGTCTGCAAGCTGTTGTACATCTACATCCTGGGCTGGAACGTCGACTTCGGCCACCTGGAGGCCGTCAACCTGATCAGCGCGAACAAGTACTCGGAGAAGCAGATCGGCTACCTGGCCGTCACGCTGTTCCTGCACGAGGAGCACGAGCTGCTGCATCTGGTCGTCAACAGCATACGCAAGGATCTTTTGGACCACAATGAGCTTTTCAACTGCCTCGCGCTGCACGCCATCGCCAACGTCGGCGGCAAGGAGATGGGTGAGGCCCTGAGCGCTGACGTCCACCGGCTGCTGATTTCCCCGGCGTCCAAGTCCTTCGTCAAGAAGAAGGCCGCTCTCACGCTCCTGCGCCTGTACCGGAAGTTCCCTGGAATCGTACAACAGGAATGGGCCGAGCGCATAATAGCATTAATGGATGATCCGGACATGGGTGTTGCTCTCTCGGTGACGTCTCTGGTGATGGCGCTGCTCCAGGACAACCCCCAACAGTACCGCGGAAGCTACATCAAGGCCGCCCACCGCCTGAAGAAGATTGTGGTCGACGCCGAGTGCGCAGTTGACTATCTTTACTACAAGGTCCCTTGTCCGTGGATCCAGGTCAAACTGCTCCGATTGCTCCAATATTACCCGCCCTCGGAGGACACGCACGTCCGTAATCTGATCCGTGAATCTCTGCAGCGTATCATGGACTCGGCCATGGAAATGCCAAAGAACGTACAGCAGAACAACGCTCAGAACGCCGTTCTTTTCGAGGCCATCAACCTCGTCATCCACCTGGACACGGAGCAGGATCTCATGGTGCAGATTTCCTCACGGCTGGGGAAATTCATCCAATCGCGAGAAACGAACGTGCGCTATCTGGGTCTGGAGGCCATGACCCATCTTGCAGCACGGGCAGAAACCTTGGATCCTATCAAGAAGCACCAAAGCATAATCATCGGGTCGTTGCGGGATAGGGACATTAGCGTTCGCCGGCAGGGCCTGGACCTGCTCTACAGCATGTGCGATTCCACTAACGCAGCCCCGATTGTTTCGGAGCTCTTGAAATACCTTCAAACGGCCGACTTCGCGATCAGAGAGGAGATGGTTCTCAAGATTGCCATCCTGACAGAGAAATACGCAACAGATGTCCAATGGTACGTGGACATCTCGCTGCGGCTAATCGCCATGGCCGGTGATCATGTCAGCGACGAGGTGTGGCAGCGTGTTATTCAAATCGTTACGAACAACGAGGAGCTCCAAGTCTACGCGGCGCAAAACATTCTTCAGTACGTCAAGGCCGAACACTGTCACGAGACGTTGGTCAAGATCGGTGGATACCTGCTTGGCGAATTCGGCCATTTGATCGCCGACAATAAGGGCTGCAGCCCGATTGAGCAATTCTACGCTCTGCGTGGAAAGATGATGGGCTGCTCGTCCAGCACCCGCGCCCTCATCCTCTCTTGCTTCGTCAAATTCATTAATCTGTTCCCCGAAATTAAACCGCAGCTTTTGCAGGTCTTCCAAGACTTCAGTCACACGTTGGATTCCGAACTTCAGCAAAGAGCGTGCGAGTACCTCGCTCTGGCAACTCTTCCGACAGATGACCTTCTCCGTACAGTCTGCGATGAGATGCCGCCATTCCCAGAACGTGCCTCGGCCCTTTTATCCCGCCTTCACCAGAAGCACGCCAATTCCAGCGACAAGAGAACTTGGGTTGTCGGTGGTAGGGACGCCAACACCGATCCCAAGGAGTTTATGTTGGTCCAAAACACGGGCCTCAAGCGGTCGTTTACCAATGCCTTGTCCAGCAACGGCACCCCCACAACACCGACCACGAACGGTGCAAACGGTTCGTCGAACGGAGCATCCGACCTTCTGGGTCTTGACATGCACCCCGATAGCGGCAAGGGTGCAAACCTTGCCAGTGCTGCGCATCTGAGTCCAGGCTGGGAGGTCGGGTACAACAAACTACTAATGAAGCCCGAAGGCGTGCTCTACGAAGATGTGCAACTCCAAATCGGCCTGCGTTCCGAGTACCGCGGCGAGCTGGGCTGCATCATTCTGTATTTCAGCAACAAGTCGTCATCTACGATGACGTCTTTCACAACAACATTAGACAACCGCTCAGCCGAAACCCTCAAATCGGACACGAAGTCGTTACCCGATACCACCATCCATCCAGAGGGCCAGACGCAGCAAATGATCATGTTCGAAGCAAAGCACGTGTTCGTGCATCCGCCAACAATTCGCATTTCCTACCTGTCGGGATCCTTGCAGGGGTTGACTCTGCAGCTCCCGGTCACGCTGCACAAGTACATGGAAGGCGCTCAGCTATCAGCCGATGACTTCTTCAAGCGCTGGAAGCAGATCGGTGGCGCGCCACGTGAGGCACAGAAAGTCTTTGGGCTTACCAGCAAGAACCGCATAACGAATGCGACCTACACCCGCAGGATCGTCGAAGGCTTCAAGTGGGGTGTCCTGGACGGCGTCGATCCCAACCAAAAGAACCTTGTTGGGGCGACGGTACTCCACACACACGACGGTGGCAGATTTGGTTGTTTGATGCGGTTGGAGCCGAACTTTGATACTCACGCAAGTAGAGTCGTTCCAAATTTGTTGATTATCGCTAACGATCTTATCACAGATGTACCGCCTTACCATCCGTGCTACTGATGAATCCGTTCCGGCAGTCTTGCTGAGCGCCATGGTCGAGCGACTTTCGCAGGGAATGGCCATGCACTGATCGGCGGTTAGGTCGGTACTTTTTTGTTTCTTCCTTCCACTTCCGCCTCGAGTTTTCTTCTTGACGAACACGTTTGCATTGCAAGGCGGGAAGCAACTACATTGTCGGTGGTAAGATTGGGAGGTGTCGGAGGGCTGGCCGGGAGCATCAAGGCCTGTAATCCTTCCATGTTCTTTTCTTCTCCAGGCAAATTACCCTATAGCTACGCGAGGAGCAGTAGGTCGCGCACCTCTGTTATACGTCTTCCTAGTTTCTGCTTCTATACGTGATATCACCTTTTTACTGCCGAGGGCGCTGTGGGCATTACGTGGTGAATCGATATACTCATACAGAAGCCGGTTCTTGTTTCAAAATTCCATAATTCTCTGTCTTTGTAGGTCTGTGAAGCAAAACGGGGAATAAACGGTTCCCCCCTGCAGTTCATCCATGACCGTTTACCTTGGAGGATTCTGTTGCACTGGACAAAAGTTGGATGTGGCGAGCGGCGGCTTTCCGGGCCTGCTTCTTACACGAAAGTCAGAGTGCCATGATACAGCATGCTGAAAGTGATGGTGACAGAGGCTTTGACGGCGGGCGTTCCAAGTTCCTAGGCGTGATGTGATGCTAAATTCATCGTCGTAGGAAGCATCCATGCTTTGGGGCACTAGACACAACAAGTTGCAGGCGGCTAGCATGGGGCTTCCGAACTTGGAAGCTGGTTGAAGCTCGCTTGAGCCGTCATCTGATCGGTGGTGCAAACGATTTCAATAAGTAGCGTGGCAACAATGCAAAACGATGAGTCAATGTAGCAGGGTCCCGAGCGGCGCAGCAACAAGCTGGGTGCGCGTTTGCCAGGCGCCTCGCAGCGCGAGCCAAATGGAGACGGCCTTGTGCGTGCGCGGTGGGCGCTGGCGGCACGGGGGGCGCGCGACGGCTGGTGGAGCAGCAGACCCCTGGACGGGCCGGCTGGAGGTGCATGGCGGCTGTGCACAACATGCGCGCAGCCAGGCTGGAGCGGCCAAGTAGGCGCGCTGAGGTGGGACGGCGGACTTGGATGCGGCGCGCTGGCCTGACGCTTGCGGTGCGCGGGCGGGCGATCGTTACCGGCTGACTGCGCACGTTACGGCGCGTTACGGCGCGTTACGGCGCGTTCTGGGGCGGGCACGCAATACAGCACCGTTCTCCGCGCGCGCCGCGTGTCGGACCGCGGCGTGAATTTTGGCCAGTGTGGGATGCGGTGGAGAACCAATGGAGATCGGCGCTGGCGTGCAAATTGGGGCGACGGCAGGCGCAGTCGTCGTGTGATGGCGTATTGGCCTTCGTTACGGGCGAGGGCTGAGGTTTACCGCCGGTTGTGGGCGTGCGCGGCGGATAAACCTTGCCTGTTCCAGCAGCTTTGGCTCTTGGGCGCTGCTCTCTCAAACTCCAGCGCAAACCACTGCATCACCTGCCTTCTTCAACGCTCCCACCGCTCCATGCTCCCCTTGCAGAGCCGCCCGGCCCACGCTTGATCCTCACTCTGCCTCCCTCCCCGAGCAGGCCTGACTCGGCTTGCACCTCCTCACCCCCGCCGCTGAAGGCACGCTCCAAACCTCGTCCGTCGTCATCGCGTCGACCGACCCAGCCCTTGCGGCTCCGACCATCCATCGACCTCCAGCCCCCCACTGCGTCCTGTGCAGCGCCCCGCTCACACCCATCCATAATGTCTGAAGTGCAATCACGGCCCTCAGCTCCTCGCGGCCGGAGCTCTGCCCGCGGCGCCCGCGGTGGCTACAGCTCCCGCGGCCCCAGGTCCCAGAAGCAGACCAACGGCGACCACCAAGGCGCAGGCCCATTCGACGCGTCCGCCGAGGAGGGCGAGCTCGCTCAGCTGAGGCAACAGTATGCCACCCAATTGGCGACCATCAGGGAGACTTTCCCCGACTGGACCGACCTCGACCTGCTGCTGGCTCTGCACGACAGCGACGGCGACCTTAACGTGGCCAGCGAGAGGATCCTAGAAGGTTGCTCTCACCTCTTCACCTAAGCCTTGCCGCTGCGCCATACTGACTACACTGGCGCCAATAGGACAAGTTTCTCAGTTCGCCGAAGTCAAGAAGAACGACCGCTCGCGCTCCAAGGTGAAGGACACCTCTGCAGTCGGCTCCGACGCAACTGCGACATCGATCTCCACACGCGGCAGAGGCCGTTTTGAGGGCACCCGCGGCGGCCGTGGCCGCGGAACTGAGCGTGGCAGAGGCGGCTTTCGGGGTGGTCGCGGCGGAGCGCATGCGGCGAACGGCTCGCGCTCTGGTGCTGGCGTTTCTGTCCCCACGACCGAGTCCTCTGCTTGGGACACCACTGCCGCAACCGCGGATGCAAACAATGCATGGGACACCGGCGCGCCTCCCAATTCAGGAGACGCGGGTGCAGATGGTGCGGAGGCCAAGCCTGCCGCCACGCCCGAGGCCGTGAAGAAGCCTGCTGCCCCACAAGAGCCCCCGAAGAAGACATGGGCCTCGATGTTTGCGAAGCCGAAGCCCGCACCTGCACCTCCCAAGCCTGCTGCCGTCGCCCCGCCGCCCGAACCCGCCGCTCCTGAACCCGCCGCCGAACCTGAGCCTACGAAGGAAATTGAGAAGGCCGTCGAGGCGGAAGAACTCCCGATACCTCCTGTCGCCGATGAAGCGCCTGCCGCAGAGACGTCCGCCGCTCCCGCAGAGCCTCCCGTTGTCACTCCTGAAGTTCCTGAACTTCCTTCCGCCCAGATTACCCCGTCGAAGGACGAGCTCACGAAAGAGAATGTCGAGAACCTGCCTGATCTTGCCGAACCTGCCCCTACCGGCACTGCTGCGAGCACCGTTGCTAGCGGCAGCGTTGTTGGCGTCGCGACGCCTTTGACTGGTGCTCAGCGCACACAGGCGGCGCGTCCCGGTCCCGCTATTGGAGGATTTGCTACTGTGGCGCAGAAGGCCACTGCTCCTCAGGGCCGCAGCTCCAGCTATCAGAGGAAGGTTCTGGACCAGCAAGAGGCGGTTGTCATGCCTGGTAACCATGCTGTGGACCGCGCTGCTGTGCAGTTTGGAAGCCTTGGCTTGAACGGCGATGCTGCACTTGACGTAGACGAGGACCGTGAGGAGGCCGAGACGCGTACGCAGCCCCCTCAGCACTCTCCCACCCAGCAGCCCAGGACCTCCCTTCCTCCTGCTCCTCGTCAGCCTACTGTTCCCAGCGAGTCGCAGGTTCAGGAATCCGTTCCAACCCCGAAGCCGGCTCCGGGTCTGCCTCCTGTGAACCAACAGCCTCAGCAACAATCGCCTGCCATTGGAGGCCAGGCTGCTCAGCCCTACAGCCAGTTCGGCCGCTATGGCCAGACTAACATCCAACCTGAGCCGGCCGGTCAAGCTCAGAAGCAGTACGATCCGTTTGGCGCGCCCGTTTCGCAGCCAAACCAGTTCGACAGCTTCCCGAGCCACACTCAACCCCAAAACGTTCAACAGCCTCAGGTTCCCTCTACTCTCGGAGGATTCTCCTCTGCCCCCAACGACTACAGCTCTTACTACACTTCTGATCAACAGAGAAACGCGTACCAGAATTACTACGGCGCTGGATATGGACAGCAAGCTGGTGGGAACCAACAGCAGGAAGTCAATGCACAGGAACAGAGGACCAGCAGTGGATTTGGTCCCGCAGGCGCAGACTCCGGTTTCCCCACCAGCCAATCGCAACAGGTAGGCAAAGACCCTTCAATTGATTTCAATACATCTCGAACGCGACGTTCTGGGGCGCGCACCAGCCTTGGATACTCTGGGTCCTCAGAGTATCCAGCTAGTCCGTGGAACCGGCACGCGCGTTTGAAGAGCGATGCCTCGGCTTTGTCGGGCTCGTTCAAACGATTGGAAGATCTATTATTGCCATCTAGCTCTCAATTAGTAGTACCTAACTTAGCATCGCAGAACCAGAGCCGCTACGGTGACGCTCAGAACAGCGGTCACAACACTCCCGTTCCTGCAATGGCTGCTCAGCACCATCCCGCAGCTCAGTCTCAGCACATGCACCAGCCCCATGGTCAGACTGGTCACACCGGCTACCCATACAGCCAGCACCCCTACTACAACACTCCGTACTATAACGCGTACATGAACCACTACGGCGGTGCTTATGGCGGCCAGGGCTACGGTGCTCCCTTCGGTAAGGGCATGTACGGCCAGCCCAACCACGGCTACGGTATGTCTCCTCAGACTACCTACGATGCTCACAGCTCCTCCCCCGCAAACGTGGGCGCGTTTGGCGCTTCCTCGATGCACGCTCGTGACAGTGCTCTCGGCGGTGGACTCGGCGACTATCGCGCCAGCTCGACCCAGCCCTCGCAGACTCAGCAACACACTGCTAGCAGTGGCGCATTCGGCGGCATGCCTGATGTTTTCGGCCGCAATCAGGGTGTCTTCCCCGGTCAGGCTCAGCCTTATGGCCAGCAGCAGTCGGCCTCTCAAGCTGGTGCTGAGGATGCACTCAAGCCTTTCGGTGACAAGGTGGGCTCCGGGCCGTCGCCGTCGTCGATCGGACAGCCTGGCCGTCCCGGGTCTGCCACGAACTCGGTTGGTCAGGGTGCTCAGTCTGGTCTGCCGCCGCCTCAGTCGCATCAGCAGGGCTTCGGCGCCTACCCCGGGTCTCAGTACGGACTGGGTGGGCTTGGGGGACACCAAGGCGGACAGGGCCACAGCGGTGGTTACGGTGGATACGGCGCAGGGTTCGGAAGCTATGGCAGCTACGGCCGCGGAGGCGGCTGGAGCGGCAACTATGGTGGTCATTAATTCAATGGCGTTCAAGGTTCACCCGGTTTCGAAAAAGCTTATCGCTCATGAGCACCTCAAGTGTGGATAACTGGAACAGACTGGGTCGCTCAAAGGGGGATCGGGTTGCTACATCGGGTTTCTCTTTTTCCTTTTCTCCAAATGGACACGAAAGCTGCGTTTTGAGATGATGAGTTCTTTGCCTGCGAGGGGGGGGAAAGCATGGTTTACACAATCTTATGGCGGGAGGGTTCTGTATTATCTAAAACTCGGCTCTCTTCAAAAGGTTCAATTCTTTCTCCGCTGTGTTTTCAAGTTTCCGTCATTTCTACTTTTCTTGTTTGGTGTTCAAACCTTATTTCTCTCATTCAAAAGGGGGTTAAGGGGCTCACTCACGATGGGAAGGTCTTCGACTTGAACGTGTGTTTTTGTTGCGTCGCAATGGTCGGTCAAAGCTCAGGATAAGCCGCTCCATCTAGGAGAGCGGGATCTGGATCTGAATGCATGGTGTTGAATGCAGTTGCGAGTGCGATTGAGTGTTGATCAACAATGAAAAAGGTGAATGTATGGGTGACACAGGCACAGGAACCGACAGCCGTTCGTCATGAGTCCTGACAAGGAGCTGCATCCATGGGACGATCGGAGGTGGGTCCCGTCGGAGAACAGCCAGCTTAACGCCGAACCCAAGGACAAGTTTCCCACGCGTCCAGCTCCCCCCCCTCCTTCCTGCTCCTTCCCTGCTCCCTGACACACCCAAAACAAAACACAAAAAGCAACGCCTCCTCGGTCTGTCCGGCCTGTTCCGCCTCAACCACACATCACATCTCGCGGTCCAAACCGCAACGCAATGGTGCGCAAACCCGCCAAACAAGGCGGCGGCGGCGCCAAAGCCAAAGCCGCTGCCGCTGCCACAGCCTCTCCTTCTCCGCCGGCCATCCCCCCTCCGCCCTTTTCCCGCGCCCCCGAACTCGAGCCCTTCCTGTCGACCCTCGACCGCGAGAAGGTGTACCTCACGCACGTCGACACGCACCCGATCGAGTTCAAGCAGCGCATCTTCACGATCCCGGCGGCGCTCAACGCGGCCATCGTGGCGCTGCTGGCGTGGCGGGCGTACGCGGCGCTGCCGACGTACTGGGCGCTGCTGCTGGCCGCGCTCGGCAACCACACGGAATACGCGGTGCGGCGCGACGCGGCGACGTGGGGCGAGCTGGCGCGCATCGCGCTGCGGCGCGGCGCCCTGTTCCTCGGCGACTACGCGCTCGTCTTCGTGCTGGGCAGCTGGCCGTGGAACTTCTTCGTCGGCAACGGGCCCCAGGGCGACACGGGCAACCCGTGCGCGTGGCGGTGGGCGATTGGCGGGTTCCGCGAGCGCGAGATCTACATCAGGGAGAGCAGGGGGTGGGGCGTCAAGGAGCTGCTGGGCGAGGAGGGGGAGATGGCGGCGAGCGAGGAGAGCCCGTTGTTCAAGATGCGGATCCTGCCGGCCATCGATCGGCGCTTCATCCGCGAGAAGACGGGGTCGCTGATGGTGGATGCCAACTGGGACCTCGACTACGAGGCCATGGCCAGGGCGCACCGGGCGGTGGACAAGGGGGAGATCGCGGAGCAGAAGTTCGAGAAGAGCGTGTGGGTGTATGGCGGGGAGCCGGTGGGCTGGTGCGTGTGGGAGGTGTACCGCCTGGATGGCGACGGCGCCGAGGCCGAGGGCAGGAAGAAGATCGTCGCGTTCAAGGACCGGCTCACGGCGCTGGGCAAGGAGAGCCTGTTCTTCCGCTGGATCGAGCTCATCCAGTACGAGAGCAGCCAGCCCGGCGGCTTCACGCCCGCGCGCCAGCAGGACGCTGTCAACAAGGCAAAGGAGCTCTTCGAGATGCAGGGCGTGGATTTTGAGCGGTTCATCGACGACGTCGGCGGGCTGGATGGAATCCCTGGCTTGGGCCGGTGAGTCGAGAGCTACAGGGACGATTGCACCGGAAACATACAAGGTCCGCCTCTGAACGGGAGGTCTGTTCGAAAAGCTCAATTATGGATGGAGGCCAAGAGCCAGCCAAGTGCCGAGACTAAGACCGGACTCCCCGAATTCCTGAAAGGGAAAGGTGCGCAGCAGTACCATTGAGCAGTCGACTTAGTGCGAACGGACGAAGGGGGGGATACTGGTTGGATGCGTGGACACATGTTCTGCGTCGGACGCGTCAAAAAGAAACGAAATCAGCGCCATACATTCGAAATCCTATAGCGAAACGCCCAATGTCATGTTCAGCTAAAGGTAGCAAGGGCTATCACTAAGGATGCTTGTGCTGAGGTAATGGGCGGTGCAAAGAAAGGCGCGCCACGGCAGGCGCCATGCCGGAAATGGTAACTCATCATATGACTTTCATTGATCTACCGGACCCTGTCCCCGCTACTTCGCAACGTCGGCCGCCCCTTGCATGCCAGACACTCGTTATAGGTAGAAGCACCTCAGCCAAGCGGAACCCGAGCATGTGGATACGGTTGTTCTAGGACGCCAGAAATCGACCGACCAACCACATTGGAACAAACTCGTTGCCGCAATGGATTCCTCCACCACCCAAGCCGCCGACTCGTTCACCGACAACCTTCCGCCCCAGCCCTCGCCGTTCTTCCGGCTTCCGCGCGAGCTGCGCGACTGGGTCTACGCCTATGTCTTCACGGACAAGGCCGGGCTGCGGTACGAGTACGGCACGGCGCGGCTGCTGGGCAGCAGCCCGCACTTTTGGGCGCTGCGCTCCACGTGCCGGCAGGCGCGCCAGGAGACGGTCGACTTCGCCTTCCGCCACAACGACATCGTCTTCGACAACCTGGGCGGCCGCCGCATCGCCCGGCCCAACTACCGCAAGTACTTCAACCGCTGGGACACCGAGTACAGCGAGGAGGACCCCAGCGACCCGGCCCGCGACGCCATCGCCAAGCCCGTCGTCGACCGCGTGCAGAGCTTCCTGTCGCGCGTGCCCAGCGCGCCCCAGCGCGCTCTGCTGCGCGGCTTCACTGTCGTCGAGCTGCGCCCGCTCGAGCACATCTCGGCCCTGCTCGACGCCTTCGACGCCCACGCCCTGCCCGACGTCACGCTGACCGTCACGCTCGTCCCCAGCGTCCTCGGCACCTACCAGTTCGACGACAAGTTCCCGCGCGCCCTCGAGCGCCTCTTCGTCAAGCGCTGGTTCCGCGCCAGCCGCCACACGGTGCGCGTCCGCCTCGACCCGGGCTTCGACGGCCTCGAGGACTGGATCCGCACCGAGTTCCCCACGGCGAGCAACGCCCCCGTCCAGCTGGCCTTGCTGCGGCAGCTCAGGGACCTGCAGAGGCTGACGGCCGCTCTGAACGCCTTGAAGAAGGTCGACGGCGATGGAGACGATCTGACGCTGGAGTATCTGCCGACCAGCTTCCTGCTGCTGAGTTGAAGTCGTCGTGCACGAGGTTGGGGTGAGTACGGAATCTTTACTTTTTTTTCTTGCGCCATGTTTGTTTGTTAGACGCTCTTGCCTTGCCCTTTTCCAAGTCTTTTTTTTTTTTTTGGACGCAGGCTCCGGACGTTCAGATCTCAATCTCGCTGCGGTCAGCGGATCCTGTCAACTGCGCGCGCAAGAAGTCAATACATTCAAATTTTCCGTACCTCGTCGAGATTCTCCCTCTAGACAACTTGGGCCTGCCCCGCGACATCATCTCTCCCTTCAATTTCAACCAAGACGCTCCGCGCGGCGATGCAATTTAAGCGGGCCAGCATGGATCATCCATCCCTCTTGGTCTTCTGGGGGCCGTCACGGCGTTTTTGGCACTCCCGCGTCACCACCAATGCACATGTTTGCTTTTTCAAAAAGGTCTTCCGGCTGGCTGGCGCCGCTTGGATCCCCAACGCTCTTGCCCCTGCTTCGATTCAGTGGCTGTGGGCGATCGCTCGTTGAGGAACGGTCCTGTCAGAGGCTAAGAGACGCTGGGTAGATACAGCCTCCCGTCTCACATGCAGATGATGGCGGAAAATACGGGGTTGTTAATGCGTCAGACTGAGGACATGACGTCTGAGCCTTGCGTCTACAGGACGCAGCGATCAGGGGTTGATTGGCGGGGGAATGAGACAGACAGGCAGGTCATGAAGAAGATCAAGAAGTCAGGATTGCACTTTTGAGATGGAAAAGAGATGAAAAGCATGGGGCGTTCTGATGCATAGACCTTGAGATTTCTACGTGTAGAATTGAGAATCTGGCATATTGCACCATGGATGTGCTCTTCGATATTACGAAAGTTTCTCTATAAAAAGGGAAAAAAACAAATTCACTATAGGCCCTGGATCATAACAAAGCCCCGTTCGCATACGTTCCTTAGCTTTGGGACAGCATGCAGTTGCACGGAAAGAAAAGGTCAAACTCTGGCGCGATGCCTGGCAACGCGGTCGTCTAGCCAACGATGTGCGTGGACCTCGCCACTGTACCTTGTGAGGCGAGTCCATTGTCAAATAATGTTCCAGATTCGCAGCTCCTGTTGAACAATGTGCGTTTGTACTCGTGCTGTGAATCCTCATAGCTTTTCCATTATTCAATTATTGGGAACACAGTGGGTTGCAAAACGGTCGAGCCTTCGGTGCTCCGCAAAGGAAGCTACACGGGCAATTGAGCAGACATCCGGACGTGGATGAGAATTTAGAAGCGGTACGAGATCGTCTAGACACAGAATTCCGCCACTCACGTAAGTCGGGAACAGCATCGCGACGAAGGAGATATAAGTGAGTTCAATTCTTTCGCAAGCCAATGTGGGGATATCGTGAGAGCGGTTCATGATGATCTTTGCGATAGAGGCAAAAAGGGTCTGCTCACCATCGAGTTTCGGGTCTTCGGCTTGTTGAGCAAAGATGGAAATTATGACTTTTCTGGAATAACGCCGTCCTATCTATCTGTGCCGTTCCCTTCATGCAAATGCAAGTTCCTACCTAAATGGGGTCATGTGTGGAGTAAAACCATCCAGAGAAAAAAAAAAGAGCAATACTTAATACATGTGCGCCGAAATGATATCGTTCGTGTGTCGTTAGAGCTTATAGCCAGTAGCTGACGAGGTCTGTCCGGTGAATGCTACCCTCGTTTTCATAGACCCACGATGTGCGCGGTTGTTGCCGTAGGATATTGCATGGCTGCACGTGCTTGTGTTGATGCTGTACGATTATAGAATCAAACGGGCAAAGCCAGCGCCTTGATGTTCACGGAGGTTGGTTTGCCGCACATCAACTCCGTCATGACTAAGCCGGTGCCGAGGGATTGGGAGATTCCTGGATTCTGGTCAACAGATTGGCCTCAGGGGAGGGGCAAGCAGAAAGTCCATACCCCATGCGCCATGGCCAGCAGCGACGAAGACGCCACCTTTGCTGCCACCTAGAGTCTGGATGCCAAGCTTCATATCCGGGACTCGAGAAATGATAGGTCTGCCACTGGAGGTAACAGGGCGGTAACACTAGGCAAAAGTAAGAAACAGACTCTGACAGGCAGATTGGGATTCTCCTCACCAGTCCTTCTCTCAGAATCTCAAGGTCGTCTTTGTCCGGTAAGCCGCACATAGTGGCCGCAACATCTTTCAGCTGCTTCATGGCCTCATCCTTGGCCTTCACCTCCGAGGCAAGCTCAGGCAGAGGGATCTGGGTTGTGTTGAGTCCGGCGATGTAGATCTCTCCAGTAAGTCTGCTGAAAAGCTCAGGCGAGAAGCCGAGGGTATCGGTGGCGAAGATGGCGTGGCAGCCCAGATCCTCCTGTTCCTTGGTCCATCGGGGCGAGCGGAGGAGGAGTGAGTGGCCGGCGAGGGGCGAAATTGGTATCCGAACGTTGGTTTTGGGGAACAAGGTGTTGAAAACCCTCGGGGTCCAGGCGCCGGCAGTAACGACAAGACGGGCACAGGGGACTTCTCGCGGTTAGTGAGGTGCAAAGACGAACGAATGGGGTTCCTTACTCTCCACCTCCATGCCAGTCTCAATGGCAACGCGAACTGCGCTCATCAGCCCCTTCTCGTCTCTCGAGACGCCGACTGCCTTTGCCGGGTGGTGGAGATGGACGCCCCGCTCGCGGCACGCATCCAGAAGGAAGGCACACATGCGCTTGGGATCGCTGCCGGGGATCAGCTTCAGGCCGCGCCAGCAAGGCAGCGACAAAAACTCACATCTGAGCAGTGCTCGCGTCCTGGCTGATGACCTCGAGGCTGCTGTTGGGCTCAAGATTCAACCACGCGGGGCCCTGGCCTTTTTCGAAGTGGTCCTGGCCGCCGGCAGCTTTGGCGCGGCTGGTGCCATTGCTCAGCCAGTCCTCTCCGCTGCCAAGCACCGCCTCTTCGCTGTTGTCGGGGTCCTGGCTGAGGGAGGTGCCAATGCTCAGGCAGTAGCCCCATTTGCTGCGGCCGTCGTGCTGCTCGGCGAGCTCCTTGTGCAGGCGGAACGAAAGGGCGCCCAGCGGCGCAACAGAGGGCGCAAACCCTGGCGCAGCGTCAGCTCGAGCTCGCGCGGAACGTGTGGGGAGAGCGCACAGTCTTCGGCGAGGAAGCCGCCGGCGAGGCCCGAGGCAGAGCAGAACAGCTCGGCGGCGGACTCGACGATGTGGATGGAGGCGGGGTCGACATCGGCGGCGTGGGCGAGATAGTAGGCGGTCGAGAGGCCGATGATGCCGGCGCCGAGGATGACGGTCTGGGTCGGGGGGCTGGCCATGCTGGGGCAGGGAATGCGACGGCGGGTCGGCGGAGGAGTGGTGTCGTTGGGCGCGGGTTCGGCCTGCCTGCCTGGGATTTATGTACGCAGGCAGGCGGCATCGTCGTGTGCGGCTGCTTCAGTCAAGCAAAATATCATACGATCCGTCCCGGCGGCGGGCGTTGTGAAAGGCGCGCCAAACCCCACATCGCCATGACGTCCGCCTGCACCCCTCGCACACTTACCGCAGATCCACTCCAGCGCCACCGGCAGGAAAAAAAAAGGCGGGTCGCCTCGGGACGAGGCTTCTTTCTCGGGCCTGTGGTTGTTGCCGTCTTCTCGTCCTCGCGTGCCCCGCCGTGCCGCCGTCCTGCGCCCGCCGTCCTGTCCTGACCTTGTGTCCTCCCAACCCCGAACACCAGTCGAACCACCCAATGGCCGCCGCGGGGAAAGTCATTATTGTCACCGGCGCCTCCCGGGGTACGCCGCCGGCCCTCTCCCCGTGCATGTGCCCGCGGCCTACTGACGCATCTCGGCCCGCGCTTGACAGGCATCGGGCTCGCCGTTAGCCACTTCCTGCTGCAGCGCCAATGCAGGCTCGTCGTTGTCGCCCGAAGCAAGGAGCCCCTCGAGCGTTTGCGCGCTGAGCACCCGGAACAGGTGCAGCTCCTGTCAGGAGACCTCTCCGACTTTTCCATCGGCAAACAGGCTGCCGATCTCGCTCTCAAGCACTGGAACCGCCTGGACGGGCTCGTCGTGAACCACGGTGTGCTCGAGCCCGTGAAGAAGATCTGTGACACGGAGCCCGACGAGTGGAGGGCTGCCTTTGATGTCAACGTCTTCTCCGCCATTGCCCTGGTACTGTGTCGCCGTGCCCGCCGCCACCGCCCGTTCTGACTGCTGCTGTAGATCAAGGCCGCCCTGCCAGCCCTGCGCGCCTCCAACGGCCGCATTGTCCTGGTCTCCTCTGGCGCTGCTGCACACTCGTACACGGCCTGGGGTGCCTATGGTGCATCAAAAGCCGTGCTCAATCACTTGGCCGAGACATTGGCTGCCGAAGAGCCTGACGTTACTACCGTCTCCATCCGTCCCGGTACGGTTGATACGGCTATGCAGGACAACATCCGGGCCACTCATCACAAACACATGGACCCGAAGGACGCAGAGAAATTTCTTGGTTTGCCAGCTAACGGTAAATTGCTCCGTCCTGACCAGCCGGGCAACGTCATGGCCCGACTGGTTCTCGACGCCCCCAAGGAGCTGAACGGCCAATTCCTCAAGTAGGTGCTCCCATGCATTACCTCCCCCACCCACTTCGTACTGACGACATCCCGGCAGCTGGAACGACAAGGAGCTGTCTGCATTCCAGGACGCGTGAAGGTCCTATCAAGAGCCTGAAGCTGGCCAGGGCGTTAGCCAAACTGTCTTGTTCCTACGTTGATACGATAGAAAAATAGAAATTGGTTTATCTCAGGCGAAAGATGAAAAGGCTCGACACGTTCTCGACATAGGGATTTTACCCCCTCCGTCTTAGCATGGAATGTGATCTTGTGTCATCACAGGAAGGGGATAGAACAACGAAAAGGGCACACCAACGTACCAGTGCTGAACATGTCGTTCAAATAAGCTCCTGCCAACATACTAGGTCCGTGGGTCAGTCACCATCGCATGCACTGCGCCGGTTGGGCCACGGCAACGACGACTCGTTCAGGTCATCAGTCAAGATTAGATCCTCATGCAAAGTCGGAAACTGATAGTACTCTATGAATTCCGATCATCATTTGGAGTGGCGTGACGTGGCTGATGTGAGAGATCGGGGTTGCCTACCTGCAGCGCGTCCGATAGTCAGGGATAAACGGCGCTGTGCACCCGAATTTGGAGAATGCGGGTCGCTGTGCAGCTGATCATACGATCAAGCGGGGTGGCGCCATGCTTGATGATCCCGTCGGAGAATCATGCGGGAGCGGCCTGACCGTCGCCCGCTCTGGGGTCCCGCAATGGGGGGAAGCTCCCGTGCGCTCGCTCTGGCCCGGCTCACATGTTCTGCCGCATCTGAGACAGACGCCCTGTGTACCCCTGCATGAGTCGCTTCGCTCTCCTATAGACGAGACGCGAGCTAGCGTGTGCATACGCCGCCCGTAAGGCAGCTATTAAGCCGTCCGACGCGTCACTTGCGTCGGGACGCGGCTCGCTCGCTCTGACGGTGCCATGATGGAGAAACTCAGTGGAGTCTGGCCTACAAAGTCTTTGGAGCGTTAGCAGGCGTTCGCAAGCCAGCGAGACGGAAAGGAAGCTGTGTTTGGATTTTCTCAGATAGTCCGTTTGGCTAGGACAGGTAATCACCACAATGTTGGTCTGATAGGGGCGACACGAATGTTCATCTTCGAAAAGGGCGGGTGTTAGAAAAGAGCAGTCGACTTACCATGGTGCAAAGCGCCGCGCCGAAACGGTGTGCGGCTCTTGTTGTTGGCGGTGGAAGCGAAGAAAGAAAAAAGTTTCCCAAGGTATTTGAGCAGCGCTCGGAAGCAGAGCTTCGCCGAGGCCGGCGCGGTCCGTGCGGCGGCCGAGCTAGGATGAAGCGTCAGCTCTGCTCTAACATTTAAAGAATGCCAAACGACCGCGACCATGTTTTGTGAGGGCAGCATTGGCCGCGAACCCCAGCCTCCTCTCCCGCCTTTTGCCCCGACGCCACCCTGATATCCTGCGCAAACGAGCCATGTCGGACCGCGAGTTTGGAGGTGCGTCGCAACCACCCAGGCTGCCGTGTCGCAATGTGAAGCCGCCGACCACGCGCTGACTCCGCCCGCAGGCAACGATGAGCTTTCGCTTCCGAAAGGTATGCGGACCTTCTCCCTGATCCCATGCGACCTGCGCCCGTACACCGCCCCAGCCCGCCGTATTCGCCGGCTCGGGCAGCCCCGAGGAGGGGATGCCCAAGCACCCCGCGTCAAGCTCGTTTTGGGACCGCGCTGACCGCGAACAAAGCCACCGTCCAGAAGATTATCAACGAGATCCTTGCAAATGACCCGGGCGTCAGCTTCGCCAAGGAAACGCGCGATCTCTTGATCGAGTGCTGCGTTGAGTTCATCACCATGATTTCCTCCGAGGCCAACGACATCGCCGAGAAGGAAGCGAAGAAGACGATCGCATGTGAACACGTCAAGGCTGCGCTGGAGGACTTCGGCTTTGGGAACTACGTCGAGGACATCATGCAGGTCGCGGCGGACCAGCGCAAGCAGCAGATGGTGGGTACCCCGAGCAAGCCCGACGGCAAGGCGAGGCGCGCTAACGCCGCGTTTCCAGAACCGCGAGAAGAAGCAGAGCAAGATCGAGCAGAGCGGCCTGAGCGAGGAGGAGCTGATCAGGCAGCAGCAAGAGCTCTTCCGGTCGGCCACGGACAAGTTCAACTCGGGACCGCACGAGGCGTAAGGTGTCTCTGAGCTTTGACTATGGCGTTGTGGAAAGGCGTTTTGGCGTTGCAGGCTGCGGAATGGGTGGGATTGCATGGAAGGACTGGGACAGCGGGCAGACGACGAGCTTGGGCACGATGTCATGGCTGTGAAAACGTTACTTTGAGCACAATGAAGAGCGAGAGCTATGGAGCAGCATGCAAGCGCGAGCGGCTGGCTAGGTGCTGGTGCGTGGCTCCGGGCCGCACGCGCGCAGGTAGTATGACGTTTCGCGAAGCGAGCAACCTAGAGGGCGGCGGTGCCGAGGCGCTGCCCTCCGGCGCCGCTCTATCAGCCAGCAAGTCTTCCACACCACTGCTCCCACCACAAACCTCGTGAATCCACCTCACCTCCCTTTCGCCGTCTTCCGCGATTTACCGCAACCATGTCTGGCCTCGAGAAAGCGCTGTTCAACCTCAAGGCGTGTCACACTCGTCCCCGCATTCGCGCCCCGCGCTAACAGTGCCCGCGCACGCAGTTCACCACGAAGCAGCTCAATAGACAAGCCGCGAAGGCCGGTAAAGATGAGACCGCCGAGAAAGCGAAGCTCGAAAAAGTGCGTTCCCCGCGTTGCACGATCCACCGGCGCAGGACCGTCTGCCCGCAGTCCTCCTCCAGAAACACCGACGACTGACACACGGATTCGGGTGCAAACAGGCGATGAAGGCGGGCCATAACGACATCGCCAAGATATACGCGCAAAACGCTATAAGGAAGCAGAACGAAAAGCTCAACCTGCTGCGCCTGGCCTCGCGCATCGATGCCGTCAGCAGCAGAGTACAAACGGCGGTGACGATGCGCCAGGTAACGGGCAGCATGGCGAACGTGGTCAAGGGCATGGACTCGGCCATGAAGACTATGGACCTCGATAAGGTATATACTTACCCAAACACTACCGAGTCGTTGCTGGGGCACGGCCATCTGACAAAAGCATTTCCGCCACGAATTAGATATCCGCAGTCATGGACAAGTTCGAGACGCAGTTCGAGGATCTCGACGTCGCGACCGCATACTACGAGAACGCCACCTCCTCGGCCACGGCCGTCGGCACGCCGCAGGAGGATGTCGACCGCCTGATGGCGCAGGCCGCGGACAAGGCGGGAGTCGAGCTTAACCAGGAGCTCGAGGGCGCGACGCCTGCCAAGACGAAGGTTGGACCTTCCGAGGAGATGGAGGACGGCCTGAACGAGCGTCTCCGGGCTCTCAGGAACTGAAGACAGGCGGCGATGCCGTGCGATACCTACACGAGCGAAGGGATGGGCACTGACCGGAGTTCAAGGCGTTTTTTTTGGGCTTCAATGTTGCGGGTCATCGGGTGATGGACACGAACGAGTAGATATACTCCAGTGGGATTCGATGGGTGGCAAAGGCTCACAAATTGCCAATCTTGCACGCTAGAATGTTGCTGCTCCGCTCAGGGTTGATCTTTTGTGCTGAGTGCATGCAAGGATGAGGGCAAGATTCATCCCAAGCAGTGACATGCATTTCTTCCCGAGCCTTAGTCTGGTTCAAAGACAATTCAACCCTATCACACTGTATAACCCCCCCTCTCGCATCCTTTGTCCCATTTCTTTGTTGTTCAACAAATTCGCCTCACTTCTCAATATGGAGCTTGAAGAGCAATGTCAACCTTGTATTGCTAGCCCTTCTGCATTGCAAAAGCTGTTGCTGATAGACATGCTCCCCCTAGTGTACCTGAAGGATATCAAGCGCCCGATGGGCTAACTTTGCTTCGTAAAAGATGGCGGACTGGAAAAGAGCCACTTGTGTTTTTATGGGCATCTTCACGTTAAAGAAATAGTGGGGTACAAGAAATTCATTCTCCTTTGTCCCGTGGAGGATGTTACAGTCTTGCTGCGTTCACAGCGGAATTGAAGATCAAATTGAAGACACGGATTTTGAAGTTGTATAGGAATATCTAGGTACAGCCTACCTGCTTATATATGCGGTGCTACATCCGTCTTTGGGCAGGTTTAGGGAGATCGGCTTTGTATACCATTTAACGTGAGGAAATACTACAATATCGCACCTCTCGATGTTGCTCCTTGAGCTATGGATTAGCTGTTTAAGGATACTAGGTTTGTTCCGTGGTACATTAATGGTGAACTTGAAAGTTTGAACAACCCGTCTAGTCAATCTGCTATAGAGGATAGGAAGTTACTGCTTGTTGTTGACATGTTACATCCTAAATGCTCGGCGCATATATCACGCGTATAGATCCTGACCATTAATCGGACACTAATTAACAAGCTTACTACTCTAAGTAGCAGCGTAAAGTAGCCAGCGCACCAAAAACGCGTCTAAATGTTAAGTTTAGAGTCGGGAGACCCGGAGATGGAAGCATACATTAGTGATACAGCAATGGAGATGTTAGAGCACACGCGAGCATATTCCTCTCTTATAGATTTCAATTACGTGAGTGAGAAATGGGGAGTTTATGCTAAATATATAAAGGCATGGAAACATTAATCATCAATGATATATTGACTCTGAAGGTAGTCACTATTTACAAAGATAGAGAGAATATGGCGCCGATTCCGTCCTAATGGTGTAGCCGGAGCCGCTCTCTTTGTTCTACAAAGATAACATCCGCCTTTACGCGTATAAATAAAACCTCGACAAAATGCATTGTACGAGACCACCTTTGTTTCGGTATGAAAGCGCCATCTGGTACAGCGTCCTATAAGATGGCACGTAGGTTGTAGATATCAGGAACTCATTTCATCCAGTCTCCAGTTTCATCCAGTCTCCGATCACTTCGAACATGGCCGGGAAGCAGCCCCCAACACCTGAGAATTTCTTCCGTGTATGGACCCAGGAGGTGAAACCGGAAAAAATCCCCAAGGAAAAGCAGGATGTCTGCAGCATTTGTATGGAGGGGTTCGGCATGCCAAATGCAGACGGCAAGATTGAGAAGCCACTAATCCAGCTCCGCAAATGCGGACATATCGTGGGACGCGATTGCCTTTTAATCTGGCTTTCGTCAACCCCAAAGAAGGAATGCCCGGTCTGCCGGACCAGCCTGTACTCGATTAAAAAAACGAAAATGGCTTACGTCACGCTCGACGACGAGGAGAGTGATTTCATGCGGAAAAAGACTCTCAAGTTCAATTCCGACGCAGCCGCTAAGTACCAATCCCTAGCGATCAAGCTCTGCGAGGAGAAGCAGTGGCCGGAGAGTTTGCAGATGCCACAAGAAGCGTATGAAGGCATGCAACTCGGCATTGCTGCGGTCGGGTGCTGGTTAGGCCATAACAATCACAAGCCCTATCAGTTTGCCGAGCTCGAGCACTTGCTAATGATTGCCGCAGCAACAATCCAAAGGGCTGGCCAAGTATCCTCTCAAGAGGAAATGTGGACCAGACTGTCGCACATCAAGTCTGCTGATGCCTCTTCTGTCGCAGAAGCCTGGGCGAAGATTCCAGGCGAGCAGACTGGCCTTCTGACCCAGCGCTATACTCTGATCTTCGTGCAGACGGCTCTGTTGCACTTTGCTCTCCCTACTCGCCACATCAGTAACCTTATGTCTCTCGCGTAAAGCAATTTGTAGAAGTTAAGCAGACGCGTACAGGAACAATGAAGATATGGAATATAAGATTGCATGCCCATTAGCTATTTGAATAACAAGCCTGGGCAATACAGGCTTGCTGCTAAACGCACTTTACGATGCGCTGAAGAAGGCCCGAGTTGTCCGGAGGCCTTAAGCATCGGATAAGCTGTGCAGCTCGTAAGGCGCAATATGGATCAACGGTTAGTATTGACTCCAACTTCGTCGGTCTGTGCTCTAGCCCACGTGTTCAATGAAGAAATCGCGCAGAAAGAGCCCGACAGACCCTCCGTGTCGGCACTGAGGGCGAGCTCTGTTTGCTCATGGCTGGGGGCGACGATGGAAGCATAGTCGAAGCCTCGGTAAGGGCGTGGCTGTACGACCCTAGTGCCGTCAACAACGTCTCAGTGAGAGCCCATGCTCTCTCAACACGTTTCAGTGATTAGACGGCGCGTCATTGAGGTTGATGGCCACTTCGACTCTACGCCGAGAAGATATTCCAGTCTTTCCGGGCCAGGTAAGCTTTCTCGTTGCCACAGCAGGGATGGATGGCACGGAAGCGGCGACGCTTGAAGGAGCGGCGGCGCAACAATAGTGTGCGCTGATCACACTGTCGAGGCATCTGGCCGGCTCGGAAGGATGGCATAGGGAGTGTGATGATGCGCAGGGATTCGGACGCTTCGTCCTGATGGGAGGAAGGGAGGGTTATCGACGCCTCTGTGCCTCGCTTACTCTGGCTGGGCAGATGCTTGGACATTTGGATGCGCTTGCTTATCCCAAGTATGAGCCCATGACGATCAAGCATTAGCCCAGCGCGCGCGGGCTCGGAATGGTGATAGACGCAGGCTGCATGCGGTGAGGGCTCCTGATGCCATCTGCTCGACGACTGGGCCGTATCTAGCCCCTGAAACGGGCGACAGTGAGAGTACTGTGTAGTACGGACTGCAGCAGGTGTTCGTCGGAAGTCGGCACGCGCAGAACGAGTGCGCCAAGTCGAGACGGCATTTGGAACTTGCACACACAGGGCGCAAGCGCCGGGCAGACGAGCGTGTCATTGGAAGCCTTGGAAGAAAGTCACCGGGCTGGTCCAAGCATGCATCCAGGCGCGTTCTGGGTCGGCCGCCAAGCACGAGTGGAGTTTGGCTTCGCTGCCCGTGCGAGGCGAGTGAGGCTGACAAGGCGGCGTCCGTGTCGCGCGTCAACAACTCGTCATGGCGAGCGGGCCCGGGGCGGTGCTGGCGGGCGTCGGTGGCTGCAGGCAGGGGTCGGTCGGAGTCACAGTCAGTTCGGTCGGGGGGGGTCGCGTACGCGGTGCTCAGTCGCTGCGTCGCTGCGTCGCTGCGTAGCTGCGTCGTTGCGTGCTGGGGCGAGAAGACGGAAGGTGGCACCGTGGCACGGCGGCGGTGGGTCGCGTTCCGGATTTTCACGGGTGCCGTGATTGGCTGGGCGGGCACCAGCCACAGCGTGCGCCACCGCCAGCGAACTTGGCAGGCGTCAGCGCCCTGGGCCCTGGCACGCGGTGTGCGGCGCAAAGGGGGTTAGCTGTGTTGCCCAACTGCCATGGCAGGCGCACGGCAAACGGCAAACGGCAGCGGCGAGCAGGAACGCTCAAGAGAGGCCGCGCCTGCAGCTTCCCGCCGTTTTGTGCCAGCTCCATCCGTCCCGCGCGCGCTGTTTTGCCCGGCTGCCTCACTCCCTCGCAAGTTCGGTCGACGACGTGCGCCATCGCTCATCGCTCGGCACCACACTGCCCTCTGAGTGGCCAGCCCTCGGAGATGCGTAAGTGTACCCTACCCGTACCCCAGCGCGCCAAACGTGGAGCAAGCCCTCTTGGCCACGCTGCCATCCGCGCTTGGCGGCTCGCCCGGAGGCTCCTGGCTGCGGCCCTGGTCCCGCGCCTTATCGTGCTTATTTAGCACCCTCCTCGTCCCAGCATTCCGTCCCACACTCGTCACTCTCGCTCTCTGCGAACCATACCTCGATGGGAGATCCCTCTAATCGCTTCATAGACCGTATAAACTCGTGGGCGAAAGCACATGCCTCGAACCGCCAACCCGCAGACGCCCGCCGCTCTATTCTTCCACTGAGCACCCAGCCCGGCAATGGGACTGTCGCGTCCTCTGCCTCAACCACGTCCGAGAAGCCCGAGCACTCGCACCCGCGCCGCCCGAGCACTGGCAGCCAGCCCACCGTGAGCAATGTCGCCGACTCGCACTCTTCGCCTGCCCCCGCCGCCGGCAATACCCAGCATGATGGAGCTGCGTCTTCCGCCCTAGCCACCGGCGAGAAACCCTCCCTCCCTACTCGCACAAAGAATGCCACTATCCGCTTCTTTCAGCACTCCAAAGATGCTCTTTGCTACAGCTGGGTCAACGTGTTGCTGGTCTTCGTCCCCATAGGCATTGCCAGTAAGCCGGCCGGCATGTCCCAGGAGCTCGTCTTCTCCATGAACGCCGTAGCCATCATCCCGCTTGCCGGTCTCCTCAGCCACGCCACCGAGAGCGTCGCTTCGAGGCTCGGAGACACGCTAGGAGCTTTGCTCAACGTCTCCTTCGGCAACGCTGTCGAGTTGATCCTGTTCATAATTCTGCTTGCCAAGGACGAGATCCGCGTCGTCCAGGCTTCGCTGCTTGGCTCGATCCTTGCCAACTTGCTTCTTATTCTTGGCATGGCTTTCCTCCTCGGTGGCTTGCGCTTCCAAGAACAGGTAAGCTGTGACGCCAGTGACATATCTTGCATGGAGCTAATGCACGCTCCAGGTGTACAACAGCACCGTCACCCAGATGAGTGCTTGTTTGCTCAGCTTGGCTGTCATGAGTCTGTTGTTGCCCGTAAGTCTCCCCGGAACCACGCTGGGAACCTTTGCTGATGCCCGAGCAGACTGCCTTCCATGCTTCGTTCTCCAGCAACAGCACGGCCGACTACAAGACGCTTCAGGTCAGCCGTGGAACTAGCGTCGTAAGTTTGATAGCCATTCTGCTTCCCTGGGTTGGTCTAATGCATGACTCAGGTTCTACTTCTCGTATACGTGCTGTACCTTCTGTTCCAACTCAAGTCTCATGCCTACCTCTACGAGAGCACTCCCCAGCATATCATCGACGAAGAGTCGCACCCAGGTGTCTTGGCCGACATGCTCAACTCTTCCAGCTCGTCAGACTCGTCCAGCTCCTCCAGCAGTTCGGACACTGACAGTTCATCGGGGTCGAATACCACGGCGAAGAAGATTAAGCGAGCTTTCAGGAACCGTAGGCGTCGCAAGTCTAGCACAAGCTCCACCAAGGAGACCCCGTCCCTTCCCTCGGTCCTGAGCACTCCGTCAGTCGAGAACCACCGGGCCTATCTCGGTAACCAGGCCAACGGCCAAGAAGGTAGCTCTTCCAGGCGTGAATCGGTCCTGGGTGCTATCCTGAGCGGAGACGAAGCCGACACGGACGAGTTCGCAGTGCACACTGGTGGCTCCCGAGTTCGCGATTTTGAAACCGGATCTTCCGCCTCTCCATTAGCCGAGAAACCCCGGAAGAAGCACAAGAGGAAGCACAGGAAGCAGGCCAATGCCACCGAGCCTGAAGGGGAAATGAACGAAAAGGACAGACCCGAGCCGTCCAAGGCAGCCCCAGCTGAAAAGAGTTCTCGTCGTGTTGGGTTTGCCGAAGAACCGGTGCCAGAACCTGCTGATGGACCTACGTCACCGAACTCTGCCAGACGTCCCTTTAACCTCCGCCAACTTTCCACCCGTCCCGCAGTGCTCCCGTCCATGCCAGGTTTCCTTCAGAACAATGTCTTCGTTACCCCGCCGCCTACTGCCGCACCTGGCATGAACACTGGCCGTGGCCAGGGTTTGCGTCGTACCGCGTCTTTGCCGGACCGCCTTAACAGGACTTCGAATAGCTCAGCACGCCGTTCCTTGCCCCCTATGGCAGCCTACCCTGGACAGGCGAATCCTGAGGACCCGGTCGAAGAGGGCGAAAAGCCCGAGATGTCTCGTACTTCGGCTGTCATGATGTTGATTATCAGTACCGGTTTGGTAGCTGTATGTGCCGACTTCATGAGTGACGCCATCGAGCCATTGGTCGAAAGCACCGGTATCAGCCAGGCCTTCATTGGTCTCATCATCCTTCCTATTGTCGGCAATGCTGCAGAGCACGTCACTGCAGTGACGGTCGCTGCGAAGAACAAGATGGATCTTGCCATTGGCGTCGCTGTTGGCAGCAGTATTCAGATCGCCATCTTTGTCACTCCCTTCATTGTCATTCTCGGCTGGATCATGGGCAAAGACATGTCTCTCTACTTCAATATCTTTGAGACTGTCTCCCTGTTTGTCACGGCGTTCGTCATCAACTTCTTGATCCTCGACGGACGAAGCAATTACCTCGAGGGTTCTTTGCTCATCGCCGCCTACGTAATCATTGCGTAAGTCTTTCTTGCTCGCTTCATGTTGCAGAGTCGCGTACTGACATGACTGTAGTCTTGCTTCTTTCTTCTATCCGGATGGCTGCGAAGCCAGTCAGATCGGTGGTTCGGAGGGGTCATGCTAGGTGCATGACCAGTTTTGCTGGAGTTATGATGCTATGCCAAAGGGAGGTACTCCCCACATACCCCGGAATGGTGAATGACGTCGGACTTCGGTGCGGTTTTGGATCTACTTTTTTTCTTGGTCGCACTCTTACTCTGCGACTCTTCTTTGATGAGTCGCTCTTTACGGATATAGTGTTATCTTCACGCAAGGTCTTTGGATCTTCGCATCTAAATTTTAGTCCTACTGCTCTGGTGTGTGAAAATTTGTCAGTCGGTGATCACAGCCGGGTGAATGAAGAGAAACTGATAGCTGGATGATCTATTAAACGCTGCTACATGGTGTTTATATAGGTGAATGAAGAAAGGGATTCAACAAGGGTGTTGTTCATGATAACACGTTGCTGAATGAGACCCTTGTTGGGTGATGACGATTATCATCTACAACGTGTTCGTGATGGTGTCGACCAACAAAATTTATCTATACTACGAACAAATGTTTCATCGAAGCGTTTCGTGGAGAATCTTTGTCGTGATTCTACCCTTAATCCGCAGCACGAATACATGATGGGCCAATAAGAGACCGTTCCCTGATGTTGATATTTTATATCTCGACCATTATTATTACCCCTGTGCCTTATCCCTATCCGATCACTGCCGTGCCACCATCTGGGGCCTGTTATCGACACAAGCTTCCGTGGCCTCTGTCTTACCGTTTTGGTAGGGACGTTGCCGAAATGAGCTAGAATCCGTGCTCAGTCGGCTATGCTTAAGTAGACGGCGTCAAGGGCGGGGGGGATGAAGACACGCGAGTGGTGCCTCTTGCGCAACTGTTGAACACGTTTCGCTGCTTGTCATGTTTTCAGGTTCCTGCGACCATTAATGCTATGAAGCTATAGGCTGATAGCTGCTACCATTGTGCATTTGCGCAGTGTGGCATGTAGTACATTACAATAATAGCAGGCACTAAGCACACGCCAATGCGAGCGGAGAGAAACAACGCAGGAAAAACGGACAATAGCTGTGACATACGTATGTACAACACGCTGATATACTGCATCGATATACGTACAAATCTAGGTAATCTATACTTTTGCTCTATCTCCGAAAAAATCCCTTCTAAATGCACGACGTACACGGCGTACGTCCCTGACTTTACATTCTCTCAACCTTCAAGGTGTATTGTTTGATATACATCTACGAGTGCTGGTTCTCAACCATGGTCATGACTACGTTATCAGTCATCGTCTCTAACGATCGACTAAGAAAAAGAAAAGAAGATGAAGCCACGGGATATTTTGCCCCCCGTTGACTATTCTTCCCAAACGCCAAAAGATCGCTGGAATCGAAATCGGAAGCGCCTGGCAATCTGATAAGCTCTGTCGATCGAATCTGGTAACGAAGAAAGGGAAGCAACAATTTATGAGGTCGAGATTGGTTTTAACCCGCCAACGGCGCGACGCGGGCACCCATACGCTGCAACGGCACGTCGTCGGGGATGTTCAGGCTGTCGACGGAGGGCTCGACGGGGGAGATACGGCTTGCCATACTCTCGAGGACGGGTTCGGGGGTGACGCTGCGGCTGATGCTCTGGGGGTTGGGATTGGGGGCCAGCATCGGTACTTGGAAGGTCGGGGGTTTGACAGCCTTGGGTGAGAGCGGGCTGTTGAGGCCCTCGCGGATGGTGCTGCGCTTGGCTGAGATGCGGGCCTCCGAGGGCAGCATCTGCTCGAAGCCGAGGCGGCGGGCGACCTTCTCGATAGACTTGAAGTAGCGCACCGTCTTGACCTTGAGCTCGAGCGTGGCGTCCTCATCGACGACGAGCATGGGGTGCTGGTGCTGCTGCAGGGCAGACAGGGTCCACATGTGATTGACGCCCTCCTCGACGCACTTCTGCAGGGCCAGCGCCTTGTGGGCCCCGGTGATGATGACGACGACCTCGCGGGCATCCAGCACGGTGCCCACACCGACAGTCAGGGCCATGGCGGGAACCTGCGAGACGTCGTTGTCGAAGAAGCGCGAGTTGGCCAGGATGGTGTCGTAGGCCAGCGTCTTGACGCGGGTGCGCGACTGCAGGCTGGAGCCAGGCTCGTTGAAGGCGATGTGACCGTCGGCGCCGATGCCGCCCAGGAAGAGCTCGATGCCGCCGACGGCCTTGATCTTCTCCTCGTACGCCAGGCACTCGGCCTCCAGGTCTGGAGCGTTGCCGTTCAGGATGTTGATGTTGGCCGGGTCCAGGTCGACGTGCGAGAAGAAGTGCTTGTACATGAAGCTGTGGTACGACTCGGGATGCTCACGCGGGATGCCCACATACTCGTCCTGTGAAACGCGTCAGTGTTGGCGGTCATGGTGTCGCTATGATTGGTGATGGCCGAGGCTTCGTCTTGCTCGTGCACCACGCCATCCCTTGGTTCCAAGAGGATGCTGAAGTGCGTCGTGCAAAGCATGCGCGACTTTGCTTGAAGCGTGTAGCGGCTTGGGCAACCCATGGCTGCAGCCAGCTCAATCATTGGCTCGTGGGCGGGGCGCTAGCATCTTGTGCTAGGCGGTCGGGGAATACGAAGAAAAGGCGTATTTATAGACCTGCAGGAAGGAGCAGGGACAGGGTCATACCATGTTGAAGGTGACAACGTTCCGGAACGAGACGTCGCCATTCTTGTACTTCTGCACGAGCAGTTTATAGATGATCTCAGGGCTGCTGCCAGTGGGCAGACCCAGCACGAACGGCTTCTCGGGCGTCGGCTCAAAGGCCTTGATGCGCTCTGTTGGATTGCGCGAGTGACATGTCAGAGGACCTTTTCCAATCTTGGACACGGCAATACGACGAGACGCTCGGTGGAGAGACACGGACGTACCGACAACGTAGTCTGCTATATACTTGGACGCAGCCTGGGGGTCTTCACGGACGATCAACCTCCTAGACAGGGTTGGGTCAGCGCTAAGCCACACTGCCTCGATGCAGAGGGCCTTACATGGCGGCGAAGGATCAAAAGGCGTGGAAGCTGTCCGAAAAGGGTAGTTGGTGTAGTGGTTTGTCTAGGTGGGGGTCGCCGGGCGGGAGCAGCGGTTGTGGTTCTTGCTCTTCTCACGCGGTCCGGGGCAGCCAGAGGCTTTTTACGTCGTCTGGTAGCATCTGTGTCTGACAGCGTTGCCACTGGAAGTCAGCGGCAGCTTGGCCGTCTCCGGCGAAAGTGTGCCGGAATGGCGAGGCCTCATTGGGCACGATGGGCACGATGGCCGGCGTTGTCGGGGATTCGGTGCAGCGTCATAGTGCTACCACGCTGCGTTGCCGCAGCGTCCGGCGGTGTTCGAACCGTGGTGATGTTGCGCCCCAAGGCGGGGAGGACGGACGGTTCCACTGGCACGCCGTCATACTACCACGACGGCGGGCAACGCAAACCGGGGGCCGCACGGCGCAGGGCAGCGCAGGGCAGCGCAGGGCAGCGCAGGGCGGGCCAGACCGGGGCAGTGCAGCAAGTGCCCGTGGGCGGCAGCCGGGTGACAGCCGGGCGACAGCAAACGATGGCAGACGATGGCAGGGCGAGTCAGGCAGGGTCGCAGCTGTCGCGATAGTCGGGGTGGCGCTCTGCGACAGTGTTATCTGTTATCTCTGGCGGCAGCTTTTGGCGGAGGTTACATTCTGGCTGTGGCTTGCCCGACCGTTGCAGCAGGCGTTGGCGGGCGCAAGAGGCAGCGGCGAGTGGGCGCGAGTGGGCGCCGGCCGGGGCGGGCAGCAGCCGACTATCTGGGCAGTAGCTAGCAGCATCGGGCTGGCCAGGGCGTCAGGGCGTCAGGGCGTCAGGGCGCCAGGGTGGTCAGCCGCGACAGCTCGTGGCGCCGTGCTGGTAGCGCGAGCCTCGCCAAGTCTGGAAGTCTGGCTGATGTGCTGATGTGCGCCGTGTCTGCAGCAGCCCGGCTGCCCGTGTGCTCCTGCAGCGCGACCCTGGCGGCGGAGCTATCGCGAACTTGCGGCTGCCAGCCGCCTTCCGCCTTATCGCGCGCTGCCGTGCTGCGTTAGCTGAGCGTGTTATCTCGCGGCAACGGGCTGCTCCTTGCGGCGCCCCCATGCACCGGTGCGGAGGAGGGGACCGCTAGCGCTGCGCCGGAGCACGACCACGCCACAGGCACTGCAATATATAGAACGCGCCCTGCTCGCGTGCCCCAGCCAAGCGCAGTGCTTCCTCGCGTCTATCCCCGGTGTCACCCCGTCCTACACCACCCACCGTGCCACTCCGCCAGCCTGGGTCGTGCCTGAAGAGCGAGCTCCTGCCGCTGCTCCGCCCCTATCTCCGCCCCGTCTCCACACGGCCCCAGCGCCCCAGCGCCCCAGCGTCCGACGCTCGACAACATCATGGCCGACAACGAGAAGCAGTCCCACGCCGAGGAGCGCCCTGCCGCCAGCACCCCGCCGCCCTACCCCGACGAGGCCGGCGTCGCCGACTCGCGCAAGAAGTCATGGAAGCACCGCGAGTTCAACGTCCTGGGCCACCGCTTCTACTACGCCTCGCCCGCCGCACAGCTGGGCATCGTGTCGTTTGTGTGCTTCCTGTGCCCGGGCATGTTCAATGCGCTGTCCGGCATGGGCGGTGGAGGCCAGGTCGACCCTGAGGCCGCCAACAAGGCCAATGTCGCCCTGAACTCGACCTTCGCCGTCGTCGGCTTCTTCGCCGGCACCATCGCCAACACCCTCGGCGTCAAGTTCGCCCTGGGCTTCGGCGGCTTGGGCTACAGCATCTATGTCGCCTCTTTCCTCAACTTCTCGCACAACCAGAACTTCGGCTTCAGCATCTTCGCCGGCGCTTTTCTTGGTGTGTGCGCCGGCCTGCTTTGGTGCGCCCAAGGCGCCATCATGATGTCCTACCCGCCCGAGGCCTCCAAGGGCCGCTACATCTCGTGGTTCTGGATGATCTTCAACCTGGGAGCTGTCATTGGAAGTCTGGTAAGCCTCACCCGCACTCTCGGGTCCCAAGTGTTTTCGAGCTGGTCTTCGAGAAGTCTTCTGGCTCTCCCTTGCTAACCACTTCTCGTCCCGTCTCGCAGATTCCCCTGGGCCAGAACATCCATAACACCGAGGCCGCTACGGTCAGCGACGGAACCTACATTGGCTTCCTCGTGCTGACCCTGCTTGGTGCCGCCCTTGCATTCACCCTGACCTCCGCCAAGAACGTCGTGCGCGAAGATGGCTCGCACATCATCTTGATGAAGAACCCCAGCTGGAAGACGGAGCTCATCGGCCTGGGCCAGACTTTCGTCTCAGATCCTTACATCATCGCCCTTTTCCCCATGTTCTTCGCTTCCAACTGGTTCTATACCTACCAGTTCAACGATGTCAATGCCGCCTACTTCAGTCTCCGCACCCGCGCCCTCAACAACACCTTGTACTACATCATGCAGATCGTCGGCGCCTTCATCTTCGGTTATGCTCTTGACCAGCAGCGCTTCCGCCGCACCACCCGCGCCAAGGCTGTCTGGGTTGTGCTCATGGTCATTACCATGGCCATCTGGGGCGGTGGCTATGCCTTCCAAAAGACCTACACACGCGCCTCGGCTGGAGCCGATGATTTCCACGTGAAGGACTGGTCTGATGGTGGCTACATCGGCCCCATGTTCCTGTACATGTTCTACGGCTTCTACGACGCTGCTTGGCAAACCTCCGTTTACTGGTACGCTTGGCCCTTCCCGTCCTCCTTTTCTCACTCCCATCCCTTTCCCCGTACACAATTGGAAATCTTCGCTAACATGTTGTCAACCAACAACAGGCTCATGGGCGCTATGACCAACAACGGGCGCAAGCTCGCCAACTTTGCCGGCTTCTACAAGGGCATCCAGTCGGCCGGTGCCGCCGTCGTTTGGGCGCTCGACCTGGACAAGGTCCCGTTCATGAACATTTTCGCGTCGTGCTGGGCGCTGCTGGCCGGCTCGCTGATCATCGCCCTGCCTGTCATCCTCATCAAGATCCAGGACCACGTCTCCATCGAAGAGGACCTCAAATTCACCGACAACAGCCTGACCGACGTCGCCCCTGTCGGAACCGTCGCCTTCGAGGAGGCCAAGCATGAAGAGGCTAAACAGTGAACGCGGGGCAGAGAGTGTGATAATGCTTTCCTCTTCCTTTTCTCTTCTTTTCACACTCCTGCTTTTAGCCATTGCTTTTAGTAACTTTTTTTTTGTAATTTTTTTTTGCGTTTGAGATGGAGCGGATAGCAATCCCCACAATGCACGGATAGATCCGAAGACTTCGGAAATTCGGGGCTGGTACGGGAAGATGCGATGGCAGGGGAATATACCCGTGGTATGAGAAGCGCACCGAGCGCTCAATATTTTCAAACAGATGCTAGCATAGCATCTCTGGTTGAGAAATTGAGCATGAGGTAGCATGGCGATGGTTTCTCCAGTGCTTCTTTCGAGGGTTTGTGACGACTGATGCGCAATGCGAGGGGGGTTTTCTTTTCTTTTTCAAAGTACGATACCATGATCGGCTGGGTTTGGCTGTGCGTTAGGGAGGTCGGGAAAAGCAGTCGTTGAATGAGAAGAAGCGGGGGGGCACTCCGTCTCCAATATCTCACCTTTTTTGATGATACCAATGGATGATCATCTGATTCGGCAACCCATAGGATGGGAGTGTGACACCCAATACTTGCTTCTCGTCTTGCGGAACCCTTCTCGAGTGTTCGCGCGAGCTTCTAGAACCGCAGGCTGCGCATTGATCGTGTGTCCCTTACCTCACGCCGTACCGTTGACAACAATATCACCGGAGCTATCTCCTAACCTTCACCGCTCCTGTTGCTAAGTCCTACGTGCAGGGTTCACTACGGTGCTGGGGGCAATGTAATCTACATGGCTAGGGAAAGTCATTTATGTTGATCTACGTTGGGATCTAACGGGCGAGGGTGCATGATGTGCATGCCTCCTTCTACTAAAAGCTACTGCGGTTTAACCTGTCTTCTATATGTCCTGCCGTTGAGCATTGACCTCTCCCACATGACATTGTCGTCAACCAGGAGGAGTTTCGGCCTCATGCGAAAAACTTGGCGAACACGGGAGACATGCGGACTGGCCTTACTCAGCACTATTCTCCACATTCGCCAAGGCCATGATGGAGTTGCAATGCCGACAGCGTCGCAAGCGACAAGCCGGGGGCCCCACAAAGCGATTTGGCGCTACTCGGCTAAAAGCAGCACGATCGAGATCACAGCGTTCGGTAGGAGGGGCGAGAGGCTGAGAAGAGAAATGCTGCGACGTTGCTTACGTAGTAGCTCGGGATCAGGGTGGTCATTTGACCTTTTCCGTCTGCGCCGCAGTTCGCCGCATCTCGGAGGATGCTACCGTGGCTGGCAGCGGGAGTGAGAAACGTAAGATGCATGACCCTTGCTTGCTCGTGTGGAGAGGTGTCGGGATAGTTATCGCGACCAGGACGTTCTCCGCCACCTACCTTCAAGGTGGCGTTGCGTTCGTGGGATGAGATGGTACGCTGGGTCGTGTGCGGCGGCAAGAATCGAAGCAGAAGGTGTTCCTAAGAAGGGTCTTCCGAAAGCTAGCAGGTTAGCACTACGGGGCCAGGCCGCGTCGTTGATCGGCATACGAGACGGCACCTTGCAATCTGCACTGACATCGGATTGTGGGGGGGTTGGACGAAGAGGTAGTAAGTATATGAAGGGCAACGAGTTTTCTGCCGTTTTACACACCGTTACCACAATCTCTACTGCTACCCTAGCCAAAGCATGTAGCATTTTCGTCAGGGAAAAAGCAATGGGGATAACGAACAGGGGGGTGTCGTCGGCATTCGATTTACTGTGGCGATAGGTGGACACGCAAGAGTAACATGTGGTAAGAAATAGCGTTCGCTTACAAACACACTAGTTCTTATCTTACCGTAATATAGTCACTTTGGCCGTCGAATGTGGCATTGTAGCCTTGCCGCCCGATGTCGGCCGTTTTGCAGTCTCAGATACGCAGTCGGGCTCAATTCCTGTCGAGAGCATCGTGGTAACAGGGAGCTTTGCATGAGAGTTACCGGAAGGACAAAGACCACAAGATATGAGCCGTCTCATTTCTAGCAGCGTGCCTCAGCTCAGCTCCCACAGTAAAGGGGCGAAGGGCGCTGCGGCGCCATCATTAGCCCGCATATGGCGGAGCCTCGTTGCGGAATTTGCCAGTTGGTGTACGGTGTTGGTGACCACTCGACGTCGAACAGAGGAGGCGGTGAGAAAGCGCATGAACTTGAACAACAGCCTGATGCATTCCTAGGGAACTCGACGCCCTTCACTCCCTCTGCATTGGACTGGTGGCCTCGTGGTATGTGAGGGAGACGGGCCGGTGAGAGCAAAATTGCGCCGGTGACGCCGAAGATTGTCAACTGTGAGAAGGGCTAGCAAACGCGGAGTTTTCCGCGGTTCATGCGAGCACAAAGCTATGGGGATGCGCGTTGCCGACCAAGGGAGAGCGTGGTGTAGCGACAGGTATATGACGAAAGAAAGCCATCCACGTCGTTTCCAGACGTTTTAGAATGCCTCGGCTTCTGTGAGGGATAGGGCGTCTGGCATCCAATCACAGAACGGCTGAAACAGCACTATGACGGCGCGGACGTACGAGGGGCGGCAAAGCCGACAGAAGGTTTCCAGTCCCGTGCTTTTGGAAGCACTTGCGGCATCTTGCCCTGGCACCCTGTACTGTGAGGGGATGCGGACGTGGTGGCAAGCCGCAGCAAACGGAACAGCAAGCCAGCTTTCTTCAACATTTGACTGCTTCACAGCTGCGAGGGGGGGCACATTGGCAGCAGTGCGTGGTTGGGTGAGGGTCCCGTCGAGCGCGGGCTCTGCGTGGATGAACAATGCCCTGCGCGTTAGAGCGGCGGTACACGGCAGAGGGTCGAGCATCTCCAGGTTCGGTGGGATGGTTCCACGGCCGAGGCATGGTAATTTGCTACTGGAGGCTGTGGTCACGCCAGGACGGGCCGTGTTTGAATTCTCTCGTCAGCAGCCGAGATCCAAGCCATGTAACACGAGGCGGGACACTCTGTGATCGGGCGGGCGAGAGCCGCGAGGGAAGCGGCAAGTGGATTCGAGTACGTTTTGTGGTGACTGCACGGGGAAAAAGGGCGAGCTCGCGCCGACGAGATTGCGATGGGGCCGGTGTGCCTGAGCTGGCGGAGAATTGTTACTCGCCGGTGGGGTTGCACCTGTCGACACGGCGGCGGATTGCCTGGAGTGTAACGCCGGTAGGCAACTTCTCCGCAGTCACGGCCTGATAAGGCGGGCCACGGATACCAAGCTTTCTCGCTGTAGTCGCACGCTTTTCCGCCTGGCCGAGTCGGCGTTGCAACGGCGGCGGTTCGCGAGTGGGTGCGTGACAGGGACAATAGCCGGCGGCGACACCGGAAGCTGCTCCGCTAGGCTTGTTCGGTGCATCCTACGTTGACGCCAGACGGACGACAGCTGCTCGTTTGGTGTAGAGGTGCGCGGGCGACGGGGCGGAAGAGCAGCCCGGCGTGCAGATTGCAGGAGGTTACACGCACCGAGGGACGCAGGCCGGACGCAGGCGGGACGCAGGCTGGCGGCAGGCTTGGGCGCAGGCTTGGACGCAGGCTGGGACGCAGGCGGCGCCGGTGATGCAGCGCGCAGGGCGGGGGTGTTTTGTGCGGACGATAGGCGCGGTGGTTCGGCGGAGGCTTGGGATGCTGAAACGGGCTGTGGCTTGGCGGCCGGGGCGGGCTTCGAGCCGCAGCGGTGGTGACGGCTGCAGGCCGGCGGGTCGCGCAGCAGTAGCGCCGGGAGGCGCACGTGGATCGCGGCTGGGGGCCAGCGGCGAGCGAGGATTGCGAGCGGGAATGACGCGGCGGGAACAGGCTGGGCCTGGGACTCGCCTGGGACGAGGCAGGCGGGGCTGCGGGCGGCGATTGGGCGGCGGTTGATGGTGGGCGCTGGTGGGCGCTCGGCTCTCCGTTGCGGCATAGCCATGTTGCAACGTCTGGTATCATCCATCCTCAGCAAAAGCTGTCTTGCGACAAGCAGAGCGCGCGCGCCGTGCTCTGCGCTCGCCGCCGTAGCTCCACCGCGCCCGGCAGCCACCCTTGCGTGGCTCCGGAGCCTCTGGGCCTCGCCTTCACGCCGATGACACCTTCCTCCCCTACCACGCTGCCCCAGGCCCCAGGCCCCAGGCTCGCAACCGCTCCGTACCAGCGCCATGCATAAGCGTCGTCTGCGACATCGGGCCATCTGAGCCAGTGCCTGAACTCTTGTCCTTGCTGCCAACACGAGCGTTGCGCGGCACTCCCTACGCGCACACTACATAGGGCGCCGCCTAGCACAGTCTGGCTTCGCTGCGCCGCCCTGTTTCCCCGTCTGTCCTCCTCCACCAGCAGCGCCGCCTGCACCGCCACCGCTGGCCGTTGCTTTCCCCATTCGATGTTTGCCGCCTGGACCTCTCTCCTGGCCGCCCTCGACAGACTCGTCATGCTTCCCTCTCTGGTCCACACCGTCTGCCCGCCCCAGCTGCCGCCCTCCAAGCATGGCCTGCACAATGTGATCCGCGCCTGCGACCTGACCATGGACGACTTCCTGCGCGACGTCCAGCGCCAGTTCGAGGCCCCGCTGCACCCCGACCGCCTGCTGGCCATGTCCGCCAGGCTGCAGGCCGACTTCCACCAGAAGCTGCAGCACAGCGACATGTGCATGCTGCCCTCCTACAACCACACGCTCCCCACCGGCCTCGAGCGCGGCACCTACCTGGCCCTGGACGTGGGCGGCTCGACCTTCCGCGCCGCCCTGGTTGAGTTGAGCGGCAAGCAGGGCGCCAGCAGCATGGACATCGCCAAGATGCGCAGCTTCCCCATCAACGACGCCGTGCGCGCCCTGGAGGGCAGTGCCTTCTTCGACTGGATGGCCGCGCGCATTGCAGAGACGCTGGCCGAGCCGCAGGTGCGCGCCCGCCTGGGCGGCGACACGCTGCCCATGGGCCTGTCGTGGTCTTTCCCCGTCGAGTAAGTCGGGCCTCCTCTTGGGCCTCTTGGGCCTCTTGGGCCTCCCCGCGCGCAGCTCGCTGACTGGGCCCTCCAGGCAAACTTCAATCCGCGGCGGCGTGCTGCTGGACATGGGCAAGGGCTTCCGTGCAACCAATGGGGTGCACAGGCAAGACCTCGGCCATCTTATCATGCAGGCTTGCCAGCGAAGGGTATGCAGCCTGTGCCGCCTCGTCCGCCCGACACTAATCCTGGCCAGGGTCTCAACGTCCGCATGGATGCCATCGTGAACGACTCGTCGGCCACGCTGCTGTCGCGCGCCTACCAGGACGACACCACCCGCCTGGCCCTGATTCTGGGCACCGGCTTCAACGCAGCTGTGCACTTGCCCGTCACTGCCCTGTCACGTCACAAGTTCGGCACCAGGCCGCAGGAGTGGCACGACCAGGCTGAGCGCGTGCTTGTCAACACCGAACTCAGCATGTTCGGCAAGAACATCCTCCCCACCACCCGCTGGGACGACTCTCTCAACAAGAACCACGACCGACCCGACTTCCAGCCCTTCGAGCACCTGATCAGCGGCCGCTATCTTGGAGAGATTGTCCGCCTTGTCCTGCTTGAAGCAGTCCAAACCGCCGGCCTGTTTGGCGGCGAGGTCCCTGAGCGCTTCATGGAGCGCTACAGCTTCGACACCGGCATCATGGCCGTCATTGAGGCGTAAGTTGACCCCTAGCAACCCCTTATCATCGGTTCGTTGCTCATCTCCTCTCAGCGATGACACGCCGACCTTGTCCAAAGCCTGCACCATTCTCCAGTCGAAGCACCCCCTCACTGTGCCGCCCACCTACACCGACTTGTACTACGTCCGTCGAATCTGTCAACTGGTCTCCCGTCGCGCTGCGGCATACCTCGCCACCGGAATCCATGCATTGTGGGCGCTGCGCAACGACTCGGAGGGCCTTTCTGCTGCCGAGGCTGGCCACATCACCATCAGCTGCAACGGCTCCGTGATTGAGAAATACCCCTCGTTTAGGACTGTCTCCCAACAATTCATCGACGAGCTTACGAGACTTTCTGGTGCACCATCCCGCGCTGTGGACCTGGAAATGGCCATTGAATCATCCATCTTCGGTGCTGCCGTTGCTGTGTGCTGCTTGGAAGACCACCACTCATAATTGAGCCCTCAATGTCCTATCGCCACAGGCGAACACTCGATGAAGTCAAGATTTGCATCGACCCGGCACCTCGGTACGCGCCTAAGACAAGAGTAGATCCGCAGAACAGCATGCCAGGAGACACAAACTTGCGGGTGGACGTCATTGTGTCCGCTTGGCTGCTTGGCTGGCGTGGGGCATGCATCCACAGACCGGGGTTTAGGGCGACACCGTTCTGCAGGACCAGCCCTCCCCCTCCCGCTGTGCCACTTCACGAAACGGATCCGCGTCGCACAGGATAGCTTCACCCGCCCGCGGCCCGACCGGACGTGTGAAGCTCCTTTGAGGCAATAATGAGCAGCAAGGAGATTATGCATCGACAGGAGGCCTTCCGCGTTCTCGTGTTCTGGGCACCTGAGGCCATGTACTCGACCATTCTTGGAATCCCTGGATTTTCACTTTCGCCACATCCTCGAACACGACTTCGGCTATTTGCATGCACGTTTCCGTAGTGGCGCCTCTACATGCAATGCTACAATTGCGTTTCCGTGCCAATGGCGTATCGTATTATCGGCAATAGCATTAGGTCCTTGGTCCTGGCTGGGATATAATAGACTGGCTGCGCTGGTGCAGCTGCAGCTGCTTCAGGCGGGAATGGCCATGGTGGACCTGTCAGCGAGAGAAGATCGTCTCGCGTTTCGTCTGGTCTCGTCGCCGACGACGTTGCATTGCGTGGGTGCATCGGGCGCATATACCGTCGTCTCATCCCCGAACACTGGCATGTGTCAAGCTTCCTTTTTCTTTCCTTTTCCGAACCCTGTCATTGTGAAAGATGATTTTGGGCACCTAAGTCCGGATAATTGTCCCCTCTTCCCTTCACTCCTAGTTATCTCTTTTTTCATACCCTAAGGGAATGGGACATTTCATTTTCTGTTGCATATTTTCCATGGCATATAAAAGTACATAGACGGGAATAATCAAGCATCTGGGATGTATCGCATGCGCGCTTCTCGTCATTTCACCTTTTCTAGCTGTCTTTGCGGGACAGCAGCATCGACTTGGCGACTTTTTAGTGTGCAAACATTGAGCTCCGTATGTTGCCATCTTCACATGAACATGCAAACGACATCTTCTGCTAATTCGCATGTAGCACGGCAACTAGTTCTCGGCCAATGAGAGTCGAACAGCAACCATGGGAGTCGTAGCTCAAGCCACGCAAACGGAAAGTGCACGCACACGCCTCACACATGCACGCACACCAAAACCTCCACATCACCCCACGCTCTTGCCCCTCGTTCCTCCGAACGCCCCTTCCGCAGACTGGACATTGCGGGACGCCGGAGAAATAAAACCATAGCGGGGGAAGCGCGGCGGACCCACACACCCGACGACAATACATGCCTCGACCTTCTCCATCACACCATTATTCCCGCCTCACGCACAAAAAGCCGCTGGCGAAAAGGGGTCGCAACATTAAGCTCACGCTACCATCGATCCATGCGCTGGTAAGGAGAGGCTAGCCAATGATCGGCATGGAGACCGAACCGCAAAGGATACGATCTGCCTGCATTCAATAGCGCATATCATTGCTTACCGGCTTTCCGCTATCCGGTAATATCGATAAAATCTCGTGCCTGCATAAGATCGATTCCCATCACTACTAAACAAAGCGCGAGAAAGTCTTGGGTACCTGCATTATTACAAACAACACCTGCATAACTACGCACAATACGTCATCATTCTAGCCCCTCTTTCCTCTCTTCCCCTTGTCGCTCGATCTTGCCTTGTGAGGTTACGGTAAGGTGTGTGTGTGTGTGTGTGTGTGTGTGTGTGTGTGTGTGTGTGGGGGGGGGGGGGGGGGG